>NC_135974.1:22450336-22750336 GCF_053455715.1 Rhinoraja longicauda
ACATATCCATAAGTCTATCCAAAAGTCCTTTAAATGCTACCAACATATCTGCTAGATCCATCATCCCCGGCAGCATGTTCCAGGCACTCACCGCCCAATGTTTAGCTTTGAAAAACTCCTTTGTTGCTTTAGCAGTATGTTTGGGATCATTGTCTTGCTGTAGAATGAACCGCCGGCCAATGAGTTTTGAGGCATCTGTTTGAACTTGAGCAGATAAGATGTGTCTATACACATTAGAATTCATTATGCTACTACCATTAGCAGTTGTATCATCAATGAAGATAAGTGAGCCAGTACCTTCAGCAGTCATACATGTCCAGGCCATAACACCCCCACCACCGTGTTGGTACCGAGGTGGTATGCTTTGGATCTTGGGCAGTTCCTTCTCTCCTCCATACTTTGCTCTTGCATTACTCTGATTTAAGTTAATTTTCATCTTATTTGTCCACCAGACCTTTTATCCAGAACTATGGTTGCTCTTTTAAGTACTTCTTGACAAACTGTAACCTGGCCATCCTATTTTTGCAGCTAACCAGTGGTTTGCATCTTGCAGTGTAGCCTCTGTATTTCTGTTCATGAAGTCTTCTGCAGACAGTGGTCATTGACAAATCCACACCTGACTCCTGAAGAGTGTTTCTGATCTGTCGGACAGGTGTTTGGGGATTTTTCTTTAGTATAGAGAGAATTCTTCTGTCGTCATCTGTGGAGGTCTTCCTTGGCCTGTCAGTTCCTTTGCGATTAGTAAGCTCAACAGTGCTCTCTTTCTTCTTATTGATGTTCCAAACAGTTGATTTTGGTAAGCCTAAGGTTTGGCTGATGTCTCTAACAGTTTTATTCTTATTTCTCAGTCTCATAATGGCTTCTTTGACTTTCATTGGTAGAACATTGTTCCTCATGTTGATAAACAGCAATAAAATTTTCCAAAGGTGATGGAAAGACTGGAGGAAAGACTAGGTGCTGAAAGCTCTCTTATACCTACATTAAGGAGGCAATTAAACACACCTGAGCTATTACAAATACCTGTAAGGTATCACAAAATGCTGGAGTAACTCAGCAGGTCGGGCAGCATCTCTGGAGAGAAGGAGTCTGTGACATTTCGGGTCAAGACCCTTCTTCAGACTGATTTCTCCTACACAAATACCTGTAAAGCCATCTGTCCCAAACATTATGGTGCCCTGAAATGGGGGGACTATGTATAACACAGCTGTAATTTCATCGTGTATTCAAAATGTATAAAAATGGCCTTTATTAAAATCTGACGATGTGCACTTTAACCACATGTGATTTTTTTCTATTACAAATCTCAAATTGTGGTGTACAGAAGCAAATAAATAAATAATGGGTCTTTGTCCCAAACATTATGGAGGGCACTGTATGAATTAAGAACAGCTTGAGCACTCTGTGCTCCTTGTCAAATTGTGCAATTACTGCTTCTGGAGAGACCTTGTATTTAAAAAAATTAATCGATGAAATGGCATTTCTGACATTGCAGCATTTGTTCGGTACTGGACTGATACGTCAGCCTAGATTATATGCCTAAACCTTGTTTCTTGTTCTCCCCAGGGGAGAACATGAATTGGAGGTTGTCTGCAGAGGATAGCAAATATGATAAAGCAAGAGAGTAGATTGTCAATGACAGTCCTTGAGTGATTTAGTTCTGTTGCAGCCTAAATTTGGTTGTCATTGATCTTGGCTGCTTTCATTAGCACTGTTTTACTATTTCTTGGTTGAATTGCTAACTAAAGTATTTCTCAGTAATTGAGTTCTTTGCAGCGAGGAGGAAAATTGCTAACTGGTCCATTTCCACACCACACAGATCTTGCTGTCTTACAGTGCAACTGGCTGCAACTACAAAAGTTGCGCAATATGTTTTCCTACAACTGATAGAGATGTGGAGAAAAGCATCTATATTATTGATAAAACAACATGCCGGATGTGTGAACAAATCAGAAAAGCCTGTACTTTTACCTGTAAAGTGCATCTTAAAATAGGCATAAAATTGGATCCTTTTTTATCCAATTAGGATAATTCCTTTTCATTGTTGGAATATTGGGGTTGCCTGCATTCTTAGAGGCCAATTCCAATTTATATCACAAAAAAATAGGTTTTCACAGACCAATCCATATGAAATATCATTTTGCAATAGTAATTTAAAAATAAACACCCTTTTATTTCAATAAAAACAAAGGTCGTCATGTTTGTTTGAATCCTTCATTTGGGAATTATATTTGAATGGAAATACAGGCTTGTTCGTCTTGGAGATGTGTGGCAATATAATGTTAAAATAGAATACTGATATCTCTAGTCTTCTTGACTCTCAGTCTGAAGAAGGGTCTCGACCGGAAACGTCACCCATTCCTTCTCTCCAGAGATGCTGCCAGCACTGCCATTCAATATGATCATGGTTGATCATACAGAATCAGTACCCCGTTCCTGCTTTTTCCCCGTATCCCTTGATTCTGTTAGACCTAAGAACTATATCCAACTCTCTCTTGAATCCATCCAGTGAATTGGCCTCCACAGCGTTCTGTGACAGATAATTTCACAGATTCACAACTCTGGGTGAAAAGGATTTTCCTCATCTCAGTCCTAAATGGCCTACTCCTTATTCTTGAACTGTGACCCCCTTGTTCTGGACTCCCACCACAGGCCATTGCTCTTGTTGAAAAGCTAAAAATGGCAAATACTGAAAATCTGAAATGTAAAGAGAAAGATTTTGGAGATGTTCAGTAGCCAGGTAGCATCTGTGCAGTGAAATGGAGAAGGCTCATTGACGTGAAATATTCAGGGCATCTCCCCATACATGCTGCTTGACGGTGGTGCATCTATTCACTAGACGGCCTTGTGATGTTGGATGGTACAGATTTCAGGTTTCTGAAATCCTTGGCATGCTGCTACAGTGTACCTGCTGCAGCCACGGTACAAAGGTGGTCAAGGCTATGTGTGATACCACTGAGGCTAGAGTGCAAATCAAGTTGACTGTTTTAAATAAAAACATACTTCTGGAAACAATAGACAATAGGTGCAGGAGTAGGCCATTCAGCCCTTCGAACCAGCACCGCCATTCAATGCGATCATGGCTGATCACTCTCAATCAGTACCCCGTTCCTGCCTTCTCCCCATACCCCCTCACTCCGCTATCCTTAAGAGCTCTATCCAGCTCTCTCTTGAAAGCATCCAACGAACTGGCCTCCACTGCCTTCTGAGGCAGAGAATTCCACACCTTCACCACTCTCTGACTGAAAAAGTTCTTCCTCAGGTCAGGCAGCATCTGTGGAAAGAGAAACAACTGCCATTTCAGGTCGCATTCCCTTCATGAGAACAGTCATCATATCATATATATACAGCCGGAAACAGGCCTTTTCGGCCCTCCAAGTCCGTGCCGCCCAGTGATCCCCGTACATTAACACTATCCTACACCCACTAGGGACAATTTTTACATTTACCCAGCCAATTAACCTACAAACCAGTTAATTGTAAGTTTGAAGAATGGATAGGACAAAGGAATATTTTTTTAGCCAGGATTGCCATGGAAATGATCAGCAAATAGGTTAATAGTTAGAGAGAGTAGAGACCAAGAGGGAATTGTGTTGCTTTCTGAAGAAGAGCACTCAATCAGTTTTAACTGTAGTGCATGGAAGTGAAAATACCAAAACAAAATGTAGTAGAGGTGGTGCAAAACAGCTCCTGCACTGGGTTCAGTCCTTACCTTTGGTGCTATGTATGCGAGTCTTAACATTCTCTCTGTGACACCATGGGTTTCTCAGAACGTACAACAACCGTGCAGCGCAAGAACAGACCCTTCAGCCATGGTCAATATGATGCCATGTACACTAATCTCCTCTGCCTGCATGTGATCCATGTGCCTATGTAAAAGCCTCTTAAAATGCCAATATTGTATCTCTCCACCACCACCCGTTACAGCGCATTTCAGGTACCCACCACTCTGTGTGGGGAAAAAAAGATTGTGCCCCATCTGTCTCCTTTAAATTTTGCCCCTCTTACCTTAAAGCCATGTCCTCTAGTCTTTGAGATTCCCACCATGGAAAAAGATTCATGATTGTTTCCTCCCACATCCCAAATGTGCAGGTTGACTGGTTAAATCACCACTATTCCAATTGTATAGATGAGTGGTGGAATCTGGAGGAGAATAAAGTGGTTAGAATAGCATTAGTAGTTATTTAAAACAATATGTTTGTTTGTTGGCACAGACTCTCTATGATCCTACATCACTCTTATGTCTCACATGAATAGTATTACTCTCTGCCTTGAGAAAGGTCTCTATAAACCTTTCCATTCATGCTTCTATGGAAAGAGGTGAGGAGGAAAAAATACAATTGTAAAGTGAAAATAAAGAAAATGGGATGACTGATAGTGGCTATCTATCCCTTGTGAAGATGTGAAACAAGCAAAGGTAATAAATTACAATTAAAACACATTGTGCTCAACCAAGAAAACCAAGCCGAAAGCCAAAGTACTATCTAAACTGACACATATGCTTAGGGCAATAACTGACTTCAAATGCAATAAACAGCTAAATACATGTTGACAAGCACATTAAAACAAACTGATCGTGTCGATGCAAGGGGTTATCAAGTGGGCACCTCCCTTCACTGGTGTTTCGTTGAGTTAGGCCCACTACACCTCAGGAAGGCTCAACAGTTAGTTCTGGCGTCCCAGAATAACCCTCCTCAATACCTGCTCTCACCACATATGTGACCAGTATCTACTAAATAAAGGAAACTACAGACGATTAATTCACTCTAACAAATGCTAAACACTCGCCTCCTATCTTCCACTTATCTTAGCCCATCATTAAACTCGTAACGCCACAAATATATTAACTCTGTCTCTTGAGGAACTTCAGTTTCTAAACTGCTTGTTTCTAACTTTGGTACTTTTAACACAGAATTCTACTAATGTGGAAATATTTTTGTGCATGTTCTTGATAACAAAAGAACGTAACAGATACCAGAATGTTTTTGTTTTGTAAACTAGTAGCACCTTGTCACCTGACTCATTGATGCTCTCAGACGTGGATAATAGCAAAATCACAAGTAGTTTTCTTGATTGAAATTTATTTTCCTGAATATAGAATTTTGCAATTTCAAGACAAGTCTCCCTCTCACATATCAAAAACTTTAAAATATAAACTTAATGAAGTTGGATTTCTACTTGTTATTGCACATTGCCATATTAGCACCTGCCAGCACTATAATAAGGGACAAAGATTGTGTTTCCAACGTTATGCGATATTTCCCATCCAAGAGGAAAGTCACTGAATGGAACAGAGGACAAGCTTTTCAGAGGGGAGTAGGGATATAATTATCTCTACATTTTTGATACTGCCAGATACAACCAGTTCATATTAAAAAAAAGTTCACATACATAGCTATAAAAGGTACTAAATCTCCAAAGTTTAAAATGTTTTTATCAATCCTAAACGTAAAGTAATTTTTGACAATATATTTTGGAGCAATTGTGTAAGATGCACTGTTTCCATGTATGTATTCATGCTGTTAACAATTAAACACTAGAGTAGTGGGCTCCATTATCCCTGAACTCAAATAAAGGTGCATTCAATGGTAACATTTGGGTCTTGTAGCTGTAGCTCATGCTATTCAAACAGCAAAACTGACTGCACAGCTTTCAGCTGTGTGCCCTGTTGATAGTTGATGAATGTGGAATCTCTACCTCCTCTTGGGTGCTAAACAGCAGGATCTGCAATTAAGGATGGTCAGTGTGCAGCAAAACAGAGGTTTAGCATCTCATTTCAGATATAGCTGCACTGATAATGAAAGCTGAACATCATATTCTGAACATTATAAGGTTCTGTAAATGCCTGGCTGGTTTGATTCTGAGAAATTTGAATTAAACCTACTGTGATAGGTGAAATAAATAGTGATTTAGGCATTTAGAATTATAATGTTTATTATGAAGTTATTTCAAATGAGGGTCATGAATTTTAAAATATGATTTTGAATTAAAAAGTTGATACTTTGGAATATAATTTATATATGCAAGCCGATTAGCTCTGGTTTTGCACAATATAATTCACAGGTACTGTATCCTGCTTCATTGAATCAATCAAATGGCATTTTTATTGGTCACTTGTACAGTCGTTTCAGCAGTTTTTTATGTTTGAATCATGATATTTCTTGTAATTGCGTTCTGCAGTGTAGTTCATTTTATATGTCCTTTAACGCATTGAATTTGGAAAGATATTCAGGTTTCAAATAAAACTAAGTAAAAGATAATCCACCTGATGAACCATATGGCTTCCTGTGTAATAGTGTTTCCAAGTATCTTTAGCAGTTGTTGTTTGGTAGTATTGGGGAGATGCTCCACCTCTGAGAGCGCTTGGGATTGGGTTGCAGGGTGCAAATGGCAAGAAGTTGGAAGAGTGCGAGTAAGAAGGCCAGGGTATTGGATGTCCTTGGATTTGCTAATAGTATGTTAAACATCTGAAACCTATCAAGCATTCATACTCGCCTATAACCCACCTATTTCTGTTCTTATGGTGGAGGAAAATAAGCAAATTCAGTTTACAGATGCTGTAATCTGAAACTGAATCTGGAATCTGGACTCCCTTCATTTACACAAGTTTCTTCATTATCCTCGGCCACGCTTGAGTTCTGGCAGCTGCCACCACCTTCACCCTCCCCAACTCTCACCTGGCTCCATTTGCATTTTGTTTTTCCTGTGCCTCTAAGCATCAAATACCTGCCTCTGCCTCCCAACACAATCCCCTCCCCTCCCTGACCTGGCTCCACATGCCCCACATTTTTCACCCCTCCTCAGTCCCACCAATCTCATTCTGTCTCACTATGCCCTCTTTCTTCTTTGTACATATCTTCCCTCTCCACGGTCAGTCCTGATGCAGGGTTTCTACCTGAAACATTGACCATTATTTTCCATCCACAGATGCTGAGTCAACATGCTGAGTTCCTCCTGCAGATCGTTGTTTTCACAGTTGTGTTGTGCTTTGGGAATGGCATAATACCTAAGGCAGGAAGGAACTAAGGTTGGATGCATGCCAACCAAGGCAATTCACTTGTATTTCTGTGAACTTCAGCTATTTGTGAGCTAACTACTGTAAAGCATCCTTTAAATCTTGCATGTTCCAAGTGGCGTTCTAATTTCCTAACCTTTAATTAGTGCTTAACAAACCAACTACATAAGGGCATTTGCTTTTAATTTCCCCTCAGCTCCAAATGATGAATTTTAACGTAACTTTGTTTTTGAGTTTTTGTTTTTAGTAATCTTTGGGATATATTCACTTTTTGAAATTTAAGGCTCAGTGTTGTTTTAAAAAGTCAGTAATTGTGCTGCTTCCTGATTATGTTATTGATGAGTGTTGTTTGCTGAGATTAGCTGTTCAGGCAGCTCTGACATCTCAACTGCAACTGTTGGACCCAAGGATCATGTTGAACTGATTCCGATGCAGCAAGTGATGGTAAACTGTAGCCAAGTCACAGAGCTCCCTTGATCTTTGTAGAGTAACTTTCAATGTCACTGGCAACTATTACTGCCTCACTGCTGACCACAAATTATGGCCCATTATGACTACATGTTCCCATGGGTTGTTTGAACTTATCCTCCAATTCAAATATTGTTAGGTTATGGTTCTTCTTTATAAAATAGCATCTCATACTTTAAAAATCAGACAAAGGTTTATGTAAACTGGTTTCATGCAATCATAAATGGAGGCCTAGGGATGATTCAAAATGTCTTCTAAGTCATTCCAGATGGTGATGTGTGTAACTGTTTGTACATATGGGAGCTGACCTTTGTTTTTGTTGTATTCTTTTTTGTAGGGAACACTTTTTCCTTGCCTTTGCAGGGGCTAAGGTTATTCATTGAATCACATGACTTGAACTGAGGTCTCACTCTTCCACTAATGTTAGTTGCGCCGATGAAATTTTATTGCAGGAATTGTTATAAATTAACACCATTACAAATATGTCTATTTTTAAATTGCCACAGATGGCAAGGTTTCAGATTTGTGTGGCATTGTAGATTTAATGGTTGTATTGTAGTAACTCTCAGTATTTTAAACCTACTTCATTCCTGCAAACGGTAATATTCTTATAGCACTATAACTTTGTGCCCACCTCCATTTTAAATCTATGCTCTGTGGCCCAGTAAATTTAGTATCACTCTTTATTTGATGTTGTAAGGCCTAGGGCTTAAGTTCTTGAATGTTGTCCTTTTTCAGTAACAATTAAATCATGCCACAGTATATAATAAATAGCTGATTTACATTAAAAAAGCATTATGGAATTTATAGTTTAATTATCTACATCATTAAAGTAGTCTGAATCGTCTGCCTTTAAAAGATGAATTTAAGCTGTAGATGAAGAAGAGAGAATCATTATGGTGTGACAGAAAGCTTTGGAAATTTATAGTTCCATCCATTAAATGTACATCTGCTAACATACAGTGTCTCGATTTCTGAAATTTAATTCCCAATTTCAGACATGGAGAACAGCTATATACTCTAGAATAGCGAGAGTGACTGGAGACTGATTTTGATCCAGAGTATCTAAATCACTGCAGGACATCACTATTTTGGGAGAAGCAGGCATGTACCTGTACTTGCCCTTCGATCAGTATTTCATTCACAGATCGCATTCACAATGTGGTTTGAGTGTACTATTTCATCAAACCCCATTAGCGTGTCCTTCAATTGCTCTCGCTCACGTTTATCTAGCTTTCTCTTGAATGTTTCTATTTTACTGTTTTAACTATTCTGGTATTGTAGAAAATTCCCCTAATGTTTTGATTAATGCCTTGGTCCTCTTTGCTCCTCTACTCAACAAAGGAGGAGGAGCCAGCGCTGCCCTCGCAGCTGCGGCTTGCCTGCAGTCCGTTTGTCTTTTTTGTCTGAATTGTAGTTTAATATGGTGTAGTGTTTGTATGTTATGTGGGGGGGGGGGGTGGTGGGAACTGTAACATTGTCTCTCCCTTACGGAGACGTGACCTTTGTTTCTGTGTCGTGTCTCCGTTCCCGCTGCGGCCTACCACCGGCCATGCACCTGGGACCACCTGGGCTCCGGTTCGCAGAGCCCGCGGCCCGGACTCACCACCTGCGGCGCTGGCTGCCTTCGGAGGCTGCGGGAGCGGCTGCAACGAGGCTCCGGCGCGGGCCGCCTGGACTTCGGAAGCCTGCAGGCCCCTGCCCAGGATGGGGGCTGACATCGGGACCTCCGGCAGCAGCAGCGTCTTCACCCGCCCCGAATCGTGGGGCTTGGGTCGGCCCGCCGCGGACCTTTCACCGTCCGGCGCGGCCTGCAATAGGCCGCGGGATTTTCTCCGCCCGGCGGGGGCTTCAATGTCGGGAGCCACGAACGCCCCGACGTGGCAACTCCAACAGCCTGACCGCGGGAGAAGATGGCAGGGGAAGAGAAAAATACATTCTGGCCTTCCATCACAGTGAGGAGGTGACTGGAGGAGACTCACTGTGATGGATGTTTCTTTTGTTTGGTGTTAGGTTATGATTGTATGTGTTATTGCATTTTTATTGATTATTCTTATTGGTCTTATTGTTGAACTGCGGGTAATGTTTCATTTCACTACACATTTATGTGTATGTGACAAATAAGCGACTATTGATTGATTGACTATTGGTGGTATAATTCCAGACTTATTGCATCGTGTGAAAGCATCGTTCCAATGTCTATTAGTTCCTATCATAATCTTGAAGACCTTTCAGCTTCACTTGCAATATTGTCTAGCATTCCAATCTATTCAGCTTTTCTTCATATATATGCTCTTGTGGTATTATTTTTTTAAATCTTTTCCAAGGCCGCCTTTTGATTCCATGTTTTTTTCTTATTGCATTTCTCTAGCTTCTCTTTACTTTACTTTTCTTTCTCTCTCCATCCCTTCTATACCAGGATCATTTTTAATTGTAGCTGCCTGTGCAGCACCAGTTTCTATGCGCTGCTGTCAACAGCCTGGAGCTCCGTCCGCACTCCCCTCCTTGATTTTTTATTTTTTTTTGCTCTTCTCATAGAAACATAGAAAATAGGTGCAGGAGGAGGCCATTCGGCCCTTTGACCGGCACCGCCATTCATTGTGATCATGGCTGATCATCCACAATCAATAACCCGTGCCTGCCTTCTCCCCATATTCCTTGATTCCACTAGCCCCTAGAGCTCAATCCAACTCTCTCTTAAATCCATCCAGTGATTTGGCCTCCACTGCCCTCTGAGGCAGAGAATTCCACAAATTCACAACTCTCTGGATGAAAAAGTTCCTTCTCACCTCAGTTTTAAATGGCCTCCCCTTTATTCTAAGACTGGCCCCTGGTTCTGGACGCGCCCAACATTGGGAACATTTTTCCTGCATCCAGCTTGTCCAGTCCTTTTATAATTTTATACGTCTCTATAAGATCCCCTCTCATCCTTCTAAACTCCAGTGAATACAAGCCTAATCTTTTCAATCTTTCCTCATTCTCCTTTCAGACATTCCTTCTTTTGGTCACCAGTTCAAGCTTTTCTGTTAGGTCCTTTGTCAAATTAAAAATTTATAAGTGCTGTGCCAATAGGAATTTGTTTTATTTGAAGAGGAACCCAGGCCTCTTGCTATTTAGTAATAATAGTTGTTTGTGGCAGCGATGCCTCTGTGTTGATGAACTACTGTTAAGATACAAGACTATTTTGAGGAATCCTGACCGACAGTACTGCGCTCTTCACGTTTCGTCTCTGCCAATTGCACGATCATATTCTTCCTTTCTCTTTACGTGATGCAAAGCCAAGTGCTAACCGATCAAAACTCTACTAGGACTGCGCACAAATTGTGCTTCTTGTGCTTCTGCCCCATCCAACTTCATTGCTAACAACATGGAGTGAATAGCTTTTCTTCACAATTAAGCTAGAATTCCAACATTTGGCCATTACTCAATATTATCCTTGCCTCTTTTCATCAAATTGTTATCTATAAGCTATAAATTAATAGTTGAGCAAAGCATTTCATTTCATTTTCCAGTCATTAACTACATTGCAGTTTGTCACACTAAACGGTGAAATATCACTTGTCATAGGGAGGATGTGAAAACGTCTCGGAATGAATTACTTAAGTCGTTAGTTTATTGTCACATGTACCGAGGTACAGTGAAAAGTTTTTGTTGCATGCTAACCAGTCAGCGGAAAGACGATACATGATTACAGTCGATACATGTTTTTAAATACACAGGATGTGATGTTAAAATCCAAAGTGCCACCTCTTAACTTGCTCCCGGTGGTGATGGAAGGCTGAAGCACTCACCTACGCTCCTCTGACGTTGAGAAAGGCTGGGCAGACACGTCATTGGGGTTATCAAGTGGGCTCCTACTTTCATCAACGTTCCACTGACTGGGCCCACGACGTCTCCAGTAGGCTCCATGGTGCGTTCTGGCGTCCCAGAACCACCCCCCTCTGCATCTGCCTAGCCGGCTTATTTGGGAGACCAGATGGGGTCTTTCTTCTTCAGCCAGAGCCACTGGCTACTCTGCTCTGCCACCCCTGATGTTTCCTTGATGGCCTGGCGTACGGTTTGTCTGCTGATCCCCAGGTCCTTCATCAGTTTTACAGTTGATGTTGCCACGAAGCCCCGACATCCAACTTCTACCGGGCAGATCTTTGCTCTCCAGCACCGCTGTTCTGCCAATTACAAGTGAAAAGCTTTTTGTGGTGTGCTATCCAGTCAACAAAAATATTGTACATTATTTTCTAGCCACCTTACAAACATTCACATTGTTATCTGATTTAAAGATTTGATTTTGTATATCAAACTGAATAGTTTCAAAAGATTTTCAGAGATAGAACTTCCTATCTCCCATTTTAAGACTTAAAATCTAGGGATTTTATTTTAAATCAATTCATTCACTCTTTTGAAATTTGTTTTACAGAATACGCAGAAAACATTGGTGATGGGAAGAATGACGAGTTTAAAGAGAGTGAACAGAAAAGAATCCTGGCACTTGTTGAAAATTTCTAAGATGACTGTCATTCAGATCTGCAACTGCTGGAGATGTTTCTAGAAATGCATAGCAAGCCTTTTCTCTGAAGTAATCCAGCGCGCACACTCTAATCTTCACTATACTTTGAACATTGGCAGTGAAATTGATTTTTAACAAACTTGCAAAATGTGCCTCTTTCCCAACAAGATCGATGCTGATGGGGCAGCATGTTATTTCATTGACTAAAGATCACCACTCTGGAGATCATTTCAATTAAATTACACTCGGCTTTTGTCGAAAGTGCAACCAATGATCTGTTTCAATAATTTATCTTTATCAAAACCATATTCATTTTCTCCAAACATTGTCGAATATTGTCAAGCAGGTAATGAGACATGGGATTTGTAGAAAGCAATTGGCATTTTATTCACAAACAAATTCCCGGTGTGCTAATTGAAAACATAGCACTGTATTTGCATTGTATTAAATGTTTTTGTTCGGATGTAAATCTACGTTATACTTTTCACCCTTTATACATACATATAAACTCTGAAAGTTGCAATTCCATCTTGCATTTTAGTGGTACACATTGATGCTGAAATATGAAGATTGTTTTGTATTAATGTATGAAATCATTCCGTTTTTATTTGTTCACCCAGTAAGACATTTTGTGTGTGTACATTCAAAATTCCAGGTTTGACTGTTTTCTTTATAGCTTGCTTGTCATTGCATTAGAAATAAAAAAACTAAATAGAGATCTGTCAGCATACGAAAGGAGAAGCCTCTGAGAACTTTACCCAAGTTGGTATTCTTTTTTCCCTTTTCCAAACGCTGAAGTCCCAAATGATAGTCCTCACTTTTTCTGCATTTTAAAAATTAATTTTCAACATTTCCCCATTACTACAAATGTTGTTGGCAAGTTTTTAAATCACTGACATCCTAACATTTTGAGCTGTTATTTGTCTTAATGAACTGGGGAGTTGTGGATAAAATGTTATTATTTTGGTAGCTGTGAAATACATTTAAGAGCAGTTATGCTAGTGGAATACAAAATGGATGATTATTAATTCCCAAAAATGTTTGCTGGTATTCATTTGTACAAATAAAGGTGTTTAAAATGACATTATGTTTATTTCTAAAATGTACTGAGACAGTTAATAAAATAAGACTAATTGTATGGTATTTTGGAAAGCACATAGAATATCTATGAGTACCAATGCTGCCAGGATTTACTCGGTCAGTGGATAAAGATTCTAGGTCTGATCAATCAGTTAAGAAATAAGTAATTGAAAATGATCAAGATGTACCAAAAACAGAATAATAAAAAGAGGAAAAAGACCCTATTGGTCATTTGAGGTTGCAACCTCAATATTCTGAACACAAGATGGGATATACAACTAGGAAATAAGTGCAGCACCAAGCTGCCTAATTAACATCTCGTCAATTTCTGCTCTCCACCATCTAATTGAATAGCATTTTATAAAGAATCCCTATGGCAAATATCTTGATTTTGCATTAAAAATTAGGTTATTGCTGGGCATCTGGATATGAATAGATCGTTCCAGTAATATCTGAACTTTTGAATTTTCCAAGAGCCCAGTTCTCTGAAAGTGGCAACATTTGTTGATGGGATGGTGAAGATAGCATTTGGCAATGCTTGCGTTCATTGGTCAGGGTATAGAATATATGAGTCAGGCATTATGTTGCAACTTTACAAGTGGGATATTATGTGCAGTACTGGCTGCTGCCTTTCTGCAGTTGAAAGGATATGATAGCGCAGAGGTGATTCTCCAGGATGCTTCCTGGAGAGAGATTGAATAAACTGGGCTTGTTTTCGCTAGAGTAGGGAAGGCTGAATAAGCTGCCATAAGTTTAACATTCAGAGGAATAGATATGGGTAGATAGAATCTGTCCCACAAAAAGGATATTGTTTTTAAAAGAGGGCACGAGTCTAAGATGAGAGAAGGGGGCTTGAGGGCATACGTGGAATAGTTGATATATGTAATGAGCTGCCCAAGGAGGTGGTGGAATCTGATTAAATTTGTGTGTTTAGGAGACATTTAGACTGGCACATAAATAAGCATGGCATAGAAGGACACAGTCCTAATGGTGGCAAATAGGACCAGTGTAGATGTGCAAAAACATTGACGTGGACGTACAATATAGAAACAGGCTCTATTACTGAGCTCTGCAAAAGAGCAGAGAATGATTGATTAAGAGTAAGGACTATTTATAACGAGAGATAAAATATGTGCAAGATAATTTACAAAAAGACAAGCACTATGAGAGGATAATGAAGAAGACATATCTTGGACACTTCTGTGCGCTTGGAGAGATATCTCAAAAGCGTCAACCCAATGCAAGGAAATGGTTGTGTAGATGCTGTATATTTTACATTCTTATTTCAGTGTAGGAGGCCTCAAACCGAAACGTCACCCATTCCTTCCCTCCAGAGAAGCTGCCTGTCCCACTGAGTTACTCCAGCTTTTTGTGTCTATCTTAGGAAAATACTGAAAGCTCATATTGCATTTAATAAGCATACATTCAACCTTGTCACACTATTTTGTTATGCTTGGACATAATTATTATCTGAAGACAAGGAACTGCAGGTTGTGTTTAACAATAAAGATACAAAGTGTTGGGGTAATTTGCTGAGACAGGCAGCATATCTGGAGAACATGGATAGGTGCTGTTTCGGGTCGGGAACCTTCAGATTGATTGTAGTTGAAGGAGGAAAACTGGGAGTAAAGTGGACCGGGACAAATCCGCGCGAGTGATAGGTGGATACAGGTGAGTGGGGTTTGATTGGCAGATGTTAGGACAAAGGCCAGAGATGAAAGGACGAAAGGTTGTGAGAGGAGAGAAGAGGTGTGAAATGTGAACCTAGGGAAGTGATAATGCTGTAGGATTGTGGGAGAAATGGGTACGGATTTAGGTGAGGCACAAGGAACAGGAGGTGTTTGCTGGTTAGTTACCTAAAATTGGAGAATTCAATATTTCATACTTTTGGGTTGTAAGCTACCCAAGCAGAATATGAGGTGCTCTTCTGAATATGAGTTTGCGTGTGGCTCCTGTCTGGCAGTGGAGGAGGCCCAGGGCATAAAGATCAGCATAGGAAGGAGAGGTGAAATGGTTAACAACCAAGAGATCCAGCAGCCCGAGCGCAAGTGTTCGGTGAAATAGTCACCTAATATTCGCTTGGTGTGGGTGGGAAGGGATGAGTGAACAAAGGAATTACAGAGGAAGTGATCTCTGCAGAAAGGTGGGGATGGATCATGTTGAAGGTGGCAGAAATGTTGGAAAATGAAGTATTGAAAGTGGAAGCTGGTGGGGTGAAATGCAAGGACCAGGGGAATTCTATTGTTCTGTCTAGGGGAAGGGGGAGCATGAGCAGAACTACAGGATGCAAATGAGTTGTGAGTAAGATCCCTTTATGACAGATGGGGAGATACCACTTTTACTAAAGAAAGAAGAACATCTCGAATGTCCTTAGAGTGGAAAGTCTCTTCTTGGTAGCAGATGCAACGGAGACAGAGAAATTGGGAGTAGGGGATGTGGTCAGCAATATCTTCTATTGGTAAAACAGATACTGACATCTCTCCATGCTCATATTTTCTAACAATATTAGAACTTTCTAAAATGGAGAAAGGAGAGACTTCAGATACTGGCACCTTGAGCAAAAACCGTAAACCCCTCTTTAGCTGGATCTATCCATCTCTTGCCAGCTTTTGTCCCATCCCTTGTCTAATAGCTTTTTCCTCCCTATTCCCATCAGTCTGAAGAGGAGTCCCAATTCAAAAATGTGTGCTGTTCATTTCCCTCCACAGATGCCACTTGATTCGAATTCCTCCACCTGTTTGTTTTTGCCTTTTTTAAAGTGTTATTTAACTCAGTTCTGGAATCATTTAGGATACTCGACAAGTACAATTACTTTAATACATTTCATTCGTGAGTGGTTTGAGCATGGATAACTAATAACAATTTAGATTAAATCATAAAAGACAATAATGTATTATGTTAGAAACTTTGGACATCAATGGTAAATCTCTATTCCAGCTTCTCCACAAAAGTAGGAAAGGGAATTAAATATCAAACAAAAACAATTGATTCTAAATCAGATAATAAATGAATATTATGGAAATAATGAGATATCTTATCTATATACTCTTGTTTGTTCCTGAACTACAGCCAAAACGGTACAGGATAGCGCGACTATTCTGGGCCCACCCTACTCATCGTCGTCCCTTTGGTACTAATGGAAGAATTTTCATTGAAATCGGTGTTATATTTTTTAAGTTATTAACATTTTAAAGTTTAAAAATCTATCTCCTTGGGAGGGAGGGAGGTGGAGGGTGGGGGGGAGGAGGGAGGATGAGGGGGGTTGATGGGGATGGAGTGGGGGATGGGGAGGGGGTGCTGCACCAATGCAGGAGAGGTTTGGGCCTAACGGGTCCACTTGGTCCAGGAGAACATTAAAGCTCATTCTCAATTAGTCATTTGGCTCTCAACACATTATTTGAGAGTGTTTTATGGAAATTTGCTTTATATAATAAACTCTATTCCAAATTTGTTTAAGCACATGTATGTACATTAAGCAATGTGCATAGAAAAAAATCCTTGTAAACACTTGCATGTATTTCCAGGTCTCACTTTTCCTGTCACACTATTTAAAAATCCTCTATAGCAATATATTCTCATTCATTTTTTATAACCGCTGCTTGTTTGTTGATGTTATTTTTAATATTTTGTTGCAATTTTTAATAGTAATAATACACAATACTATTAACGTTCAATCTCTTTTTCTGCCTTGGAGGCAATGGCTGCCGGAAATCTTCATGCTAATAGCCATCTCAACGGCTATTTTGGGTATTTTTTGAAGCAGCTAAGGTCGTTTTCAAGAATACCCAAAGTGACTTCATTTTCAGCTGACCGCGCGGGATGTGTGGAAACGCTCACACATTCACTGCTCAGTGAAGTTGCAATTGTGTCAGTCTCTTTCAAGTAAGCAAACAAATTATGATGCCGTGGCCAGGGTGTTGGAGGAGCAGGAGAGACCGCACTACATACAGAGGGATACTTTTATTGAAGGAGTATATGGTTTCTGTTTTATCACAGGGGCTTCTCACAGTTTTGGCATCTCAGAGTGATGATGACTTCACTCTGCCTCCTCCATTGCCAAAAATGGAAGCACCTCATGTGCCGCTTGAGTAGCACTACAACCCAATGGTATGAATGTTGAGAAACAAGGAACTGCGGATGGTCGTTTACAAAAAAAGACACAAAGTGCTGGAATAACTCAGCAGGTCAGGCTACCTCCAACACTTTGTGCCCTGGTATGAACATTGAATACTCCAATTTGAAATAACACCACCCATCCCCCTCCAGCGCACACACTTCACCTACCACCCCTGTTACCCCGCTCCTTTATCCCCTCCTCCATATGCTGATCTCCCCATGCCCTTTTATCCCTCCTCTTTCCCATCCACCAGCTCCTTCCACCAATATCCCTCCTTTTAACATTTCTCCTCTTCTTTCCTTATTGGACACCTTTTTGTCACCTTTTTGCCTCCTTTTCACCTCAAGCTTTCAACACTATCTCCACCTATCTGGCAACACTCCTCTCAACTGTATCCACCTATCGCTTGCCAGGCCTTGGCCATCCCCACTTCTCTTTTCCAGCTTCTCTCCCCTCTATTCTATCAGTCTATAGAAGAGCCCTGATGTGAAATATTGTCAATCTGTTCCCTGCACGGAAAGAGCCTGACCCACTGAGTTCTTCCATCAGTTTGTTTTTTTACACCACAGGCAGCACTTGCTGAAGCAGAACCTTTCATACAGCGAGAAAACAGGCCCTTCGGTCCAATTTGCCCACCCGACCAACATGCCCCATCTACACTCATCCTACCTGCCTGTATTTGTTCCATATCCCTCTAAACCTATCATTCCTGTCTAAATGTTTCTTACACATTGCGGTAGTACCTGCTTCAACTACCTCATCCGGCAGCTCGTTCCATATACCCACCGCCTTTTGTGTAAAAACGTTGCCCCTCAGGTTTCTATTAAATCGTTCCCCCCCCCCCCCCCCCTCAACTATGTCCTCTGGTTCTTGATTCCTCAACTCTAGGTAAAAGACTGTGCATTTACCTTAAAGATCACCCCTTTTCCTTCTGTGCTCCAAGGAATAAAGTCTTAGCCTGCTCAACCTCTCCTTATAGATCAGGCCCTCGAGTCCTTTCAACCTAAGCCAGGTCTTCACAATTTCCACATCTATTTCCTGAGCTTTCCAATGTACATTTCTTTTATTTCACATTTTCTTGGAAACTCAGAATCTACTCCAGGTCCAATTGTTGGAATCTGAATAATTTTACATAGAGCACATGAACTTTTTAAATGTTTTATTTTTCCACTTGCCTAATCAGGCAGGGAATAATCTTTTTTTTTTCTCCCACAAACGGCTGCAGCCGTAAGACATTTCCTTTTATTTGCTCAAATCGTCATTGATTTGCTCATTAGAAGCACATTATTGGCAATTTAATGCATATTCACAAAGGACAAAATGTAAGTAGCTAGGAAATGTCCCTGAACAAAGAGAAGTGGTTTACATTTTAAATTCAAGCTACTTGGCTTTGAGTTATATTTATTTCATAGCTGGAGACAGGTCTCATTGCAGGCTACAGCCTGATCTTCATGTGGTGATTGGTTATAGTCTGTGCTGTAATAGAAACTCAGTGAGCCGCAGAAGCCCATGGCAGGTACTACTATCTGAAACATCAGAACACTGTCATGGTAGATTTGCACTAAACTTCGAGCCATCCGACAGTGTATAGTGCATTACAACAAAGGTTCAACAATGCTGCCTCCTTGCTTGGAAAATCACCTGCATGTCAAGTCCTATGAGCATTGCCTGAATTATGCAGGGTATTTTGATGAAACTCACTTCATTTAGTGGACATTAAAAATGAACAACATTTGTAAGGTACATAGTAATATTTTAATACATGGAATTGGTTAATTGGTTGAAAATGTATGGTTAAAAAGTCTAAGCTTGTTTTGAATACACATTGGATTTTATACAAGCCAGGCAACGCAAAAATATAGAACTTGGAGCAGAACAGTAGAGGACAAGCCCTTCAGCCTACAATGTCTGCGCTGATCATGATGTCCAACTAAACTAATCTTCTCTGCCTGAACTTGATTCATATCCTTCCATTCCCTGCATAGCCATGTGCCTCTCAAAAAGCTTCACAAATACCACTGTTGTATTTGCCTCCTCCACCACCACCTCTGGCATGTGTTCCAGGCACCCACCGTGTGAAAATGGACAGACAATGTTTCGGGTTGAGATGCTTCTTCATGTTTTGAAAGGGTCCCAAGCCGAAATGTGTAGGAATGAACTGCAGATGCTGGTTTACACTGAAGATAGACACAAAATGCTGGAGTAACTCAACAGGACAGACAGCATCTCTGGAGAGGAGGAATGGGTAATGTTTCAGGTTGAAACCCTTCTTGCAGAGTTCTGCCACACCCTCTCTTGATGCTCCCCCTCTGTGATTCCTCCTGCTCTCCAGCTCAATGAGCATGTTTTAATCCAGGAGTCTGAAGTTGAGTCTTAATCTCAACCCGAAACATCACCCATTCCTTTTCTCCAGAGATGCGGCCTGTCCCGCTGAGTTACTCCAGCATTTTGTGTCTACCCCAACCCAAAATGTTGTCTGGCAACTTTCATCCACAGATGCTGCCCAATTCGTGGAGTTTCTCCAGCAGTTTATTTCTTTTTTAATTAAAATGTTGGCACACAGTCCATTAGAAAACAGGATTTAGAGAAAGGAAGTAACAATTTCCAAACTCACCATCAAAGGAAGATAATCAATGCTGTTGTAACATGAAAATTACATTTTCAAGAAGCCATTGATGAAGATTAATACTGAGAGATTGTCACAAAAATGCTGAAACCTTGGCGGATACTTTTGACTGCTCATGATTAATTATAAGGAGAGAAATCAATGGCCCAAATGGCTGTGATTCAAACATATAATCTTTATGTGAAAACATAAGGAACTCAGATACTGGAACCTTGAGTAAAACACAAAGTGCTGGAGTAACTCAGCATCTTTGGAGAACATGGATAGGTGAGGATTCAGGTCAGGACCGTTCTTCAGACTCGTGGTCCGGAACTAGGCTTGGAATCCTGGTGAGTTTACAGCCCCGGCCTGTTGGCGGGATGGGAGTGAGGCAAGGATCGGCTGAGTAATTGGTCGTGCCCTGCAGACAGCCGGAGTGCAGGTGAGGGTTGGTGGTGGCGACAGGCGCGGCCTAGAAACAGCCAGGGAGGTGGTGTGGGGTGTTGGGGTGGGTGGGGGGGGGGGGGGGGAGAGTTGACTGCCCAGCTTGGGGGCAGCCAGGGAGAGTGGGCGGGGGTGGCGTTAGCAACCTGGCCTGGCAACGATGGTCAGTAGGTCTGTCCAGCTATAACTGAAATCCCTTATATAGAGGTCTATAAAAATGGGGGCTTACATTTGTTTATTGACCAGTTGCCCAGAGCTCAGAGAACTGGCAAGTTCCAGTAAGGAGGAGTGATAAGGATGCCAAGAAGAAGGAAGCACATGTAAGGTTTAGGAAAATGAAATCAGGCAGAGTCTTTGAGGAACATATAGCAAGCAGACTTTCCATCTGCATTTACCAAGGAGAAAAGGATAGAGGACTGTGAGGACAGAGTGGGGTATACTAATATGTTTGGGCAGTTTGAGATCTAGAGGGAGTGGGCCTCTTCAAAAACATTAAGATGGATAATACTCCAAGGCCTGATGGGATCTATTCCAGCTTATTGATTGAGGCAAGAGAGGAGATTGCAGGGGCTTTGATGAATATCTCCAACCATGGATGTCTTAGTGGACTGGAGAGCAGCAAATGTTGTCCCTTTGTTTAAGAAAGAAAGTGGAGATAATCCAGGTAATTATCTGGATTACCAGATGGGCTCATGGAAATGCAGAGAATGGAGCAATATTGATCAAGTGTAGGCAGAGGAGATCAGTTCAACTTGGCTTCACTTTTGGCACAGACTTTGTAGGCCAAAGGCCTTTTCCAGTGCGGTACCGTTCCATGTTCTATATTCTATTTCTGTTTCTGAATTATTCACTCGGCACATTATAGATTAAATGAAGTTATTTCAGGATATGTGGAGGTACCATAAAGGGGTATCTGCCAGTATCCTGGTAGATGCCAAAACATTATCAGCTATGTTCTGTCTGGGATGAAATCCAAGTTGCAATCGAGTATTACATTTTTTTAAAGTATCTTTTATCCACAGGAAAAAAAATTGTGATGTTGAAAAGAGTCTATAAAATATATTTTTTTAATTTAAGAATGATTAGTAGTGGGTACCACAAAACAAATGAAGAGATTATTTTCCAGAAAAATGTGGCTTTAAAATCTTTTCTTTGCTGAGTTGCTGTCAAATCAATGCATGTTAAGATTTTTGAGGTTTGGAATAAAAATTGCTTCAACCAAATAAACGACCTTCACTTAAAGACTGAACGCTGCCACGTCATTGAGGCTGATTTACACAAGCATTAGACTCAGCAAATGGGTAATTATGAGGATTCTGCTTTACATAACATTGGTGAGATGACACACCGTGCAATGCATCAAATTATTATGAATGTATGAAAATTAGCAGTAGGGGTTTAATTAAGGGGATCACACAAGGCACCAATGTTATCACTGAAACACAGTACTGTAAAGAAAAGTTCATGTCAACATTTTAAGTTTAACATGCCCATCACCTCAGAATTATCTTATGCTGATCTGACCTGCCTCCTTAACATAATCACCTAATCTGTCTCCTACAATACCCTTAAGAATTCATGAATATTGTTCACAATGAATGGGAATAAAAGGACTTACACTAAAACTGATTCATTTCAACATATCTACATTAAGGAACAAAGTCTAAGGTTTCAAATTGCTGAGGGCATCATTGGAGTCAATTTGGAGAAACACTTTTGGGTAAGAAATCCAGGAAGCATAAAAGTGATTGTAACTGCATTACTCCTCAAGTTAAATGAGGGCAGACTTGGACCTAGTGTTGCAAGTGCAGACTGCCACCTAGTGTAATGACGTTTAGAAAACAATTGGCCACAATCATGATTCTTCTGGGAGTTGTGAGTCGCAGTTCGGGAATCGAGGCGAGAGAAGGAATAGACGTTTTCCCTATGCATGCTCTTCACTTTGTGGAAGCTAACAGTTTGAATTAAATAGGCTGCACAATGTTTTTTAATTCTGCTTTCTCAACCTTGTCGAGGGTGCCATTTCCCAAAATTGGTCTACTGGAACCAAGACTCAATAAATTAGCTTTGGGAACAGAGGTTGTTTTATTGTTCATCCTTTCTAGGCACTTTATTGAAAGCTTCTCATGATCCAGCTCTCACCCTCCAGGATTACATTTGTGTTCATCAAAAGGTGCTGCCTGAGGGGGTGGGGGTGGGGGGAGGGAGAAGGGGACAAAGGAATTGTAGAGCAAATATTATGAGCTGTTCCCCAGAAACACTGAGTGCCCCTTTAAATATTGCGTTTTTTCAGTCTGAAGGTATTTTAAAATGTGCTTTCAGCCACATTTCTTGGAAGCTGGCCAAATGCAGGTTATAAAGGAGCATAACCAAGAACAGTTTTATGTGAGTTAAGATCGCAGCCATGCCCTCTGTAGGTCTATAATGTTCCTCCATTTTCATGAGTAATTTAAATTGTATCTTCCAGCATCTCTGTGTTAAAAGCATTTGCTGCAAACCTCATTTTAATGATCCTCTACCAAAGATAAAACATTCCCTTTCATATCCAAGTAATAAATTACTTACTTGGTCCTGTTAATACAACATCATCTCAACAGCACTGACTGCCGAATGAATAGTTAACCTCTCATAATTTTTAATATTCTCATAATCTTCCCCCTCACATCCAGTCTAGTACTTTTGTTTCCATACAATATTTCTGAATCCTACACTTTACAATGTTGAGAATGAGTGTTGTTCCTTTAAATAATAAATCACCCGATGTCTCTTTTATTTATTGTTTTTAGAGAATAGCTTGTACATAAAATTTTTACTTTGATAGGTTTTCTTTGATGTATTCAACACTTTCAGGATATCAGCCTGCATACAAATTTTGGAAGTTACCATGGCAATGCGGGAAAGTGAAATATCATTGTAGTTTTGGTTTTAAGGTGTTACAACTGTGAATTTGACAAACCTCGTTGAAAAAGTCCGCAGGAGGTTAAGGGCTTCACATTTTTTTTCTGCCTTCCTCAAAATGACCTATTGAAATCTCATTCTTAGAAAATAAGAACCTGACCCATAAATGAACGTACCAGTTGTCTCAATTACAGTTGATGTCTCATTCTGTTTAGGGCACTTAAATGACATGGCTTTCATTCCAGAATATAGATGCTTTTCGCCTAGAAGACGGAAAACTCACAGTAGCCCCAGGCTTCGACTACACCAGTTGTGCTATGAACCATGCAAATGTTTGGACCCCAACTTAGAGGGCAAAATATTGTGCAGTCAAAATAATTTTTTAAGAATTATTTTGTAAAGTTGGGCTAAATACTTACCATATATACTGTACAGAATTCAACATAATAAAAAGATGCAAAGTAATCAGTGTATTGTTGCAATAATCTTCATCAAAACTGATGGTAATACAATGTTGATACAATACAGATACTGGATTTGTTAGTATTCTATTTTTATGCAATAATCCTGCCCAAGATGCTTTTAAGTTATGTATTTCCTATCTCATGTTATTTTGCAAGTATTCTATATCATTAGAAGCATTCATAATTAAACTCTGGAATTAATTCTAGATGTAGGGGTTTCAGAGCCATGCTCCAAGCTGGAGACTGCAGACTGCAATCTGCGATTTCACTGACTATGGTTGAACAGAAAGATGCCATTATTTGTGATCATCCAAAATGAACACTTCATCATCTTCCCTCATTTCAATTCCTTTCACTCTCAAACTGCCCTTGGCCAATTCCCTTTCCCCACAACCTGTAATTCTATGTCTGTGTCACACACATTAATAGCATTCCCAAGTCCTGGGTTTCATGAGGTTTAGTTTTACTCTGGTTTGCACAAACACTGCATGCTTAAAGACCAGCTGCTTGCAAATTACTCTGCAGTGTTATGGCATCACTAATCTCTTTCTCCATGAATTTATGTATGCTTTCTTTCAGCTTGTACCTTCTTATGGATTTGAACTTATTAAAATGCATTGAGATTTTAAGCATTGTTGGTGTAAAGAGAACCGGCTTCTCACCATTTCTAACATGGCAATGAACAACTGGAATCACTTTCAACCACAGGGAGAATCCACTTATGTGTCTTTAGGCTTGGGTCAATGTCTCTTTTGAGAACAGAGAGGGAGAGGAACCAGGAAATATTAATGCCGTCGTGCTGACAGCTTTTCTGTAATATTAGTTTTGTAAATTTAGTATACTACAGATAGTGAAATTTGTGAATTTGCTTTAAAACACAAATTTTCAAGCTCTTGAGTAACTGCCAATAATTGGATACAATTTCATTTCCCATCCAAATTAATTCCCAAATTGGCTTGATTTCCATCTTTTACATTGCGTCTCTAAGCCCATATTTCAAAATTCGCTTTCCTTGATTATCAAACCAAGAGTCTGGTTTGCCCTTAAGTTGTGAAACATTTAGATGTTGCATGAATATACTTTTCAACTACTGATAAAAAACAGGTTCTCATGGGAAATTCCATTAAAAAAAAAATCTGATGGGTATTTTCCATAATATGCCATTTTACATTGTGGACACCCAATGCTTTAGATTATGTTGCAGGATGTAATGCATTGTACCAGAGCAACAAGCCCAGACAACTGCATGCACACACTTTTATCACCTACAACAGAGCAAAATATTACAATACATCTTGTGCAATGTTGAAGGTTCTCATCATGGTATTTCCCAACTTCTGTGAGCTGATGGTATATTTGGTCTGTTTCAAGAAAATATATAGCTTGCTTTGGCTTTTGCCATTATTTCAATGTGCCTCAATGGAAACTAGTATCATCCATTAATACAGCCAGAGTTCAGAAAATCTGATCTCCACTCATAAAAGATGCCTGATATTCAAACTTTGGTTGATACGCAGCTTAAAATAAAGAGCTCTGCTTTAATATTTCACCTGAAGAGCAATAACTTCCAAACGGGGCATTCAGTTTACAAGTCATGTAGTGGAATTTGAACCCGCAACCTTCTGACAGAGATGACTGTTACCAGGTTAGCCAAACTAACACTGGACATGGTCACGGAAAACATTTGCATGTTCTCATTTATATAGTGTGTGTAACTGCAGATGCTGGTTTACACCGAAGATAGACACAAAATACTGGAGTATCTCAGTGGAGCAGGCAGCATCTCTGGATAGAAGGAATGGGTGATGTTTCGGGACAAGACTGAAGGAGGGTCTCGACCCGAAACGTCACCCATTCCTTCTCTCCGGAGATGCTGCCTGCTCCACTGAGATACTCCAGTATTTTGTGTTTACCCCAACCCAAAATGTTGTCTGGCAACTTCCATCCACAGATGCTGCCCAATTCGTGTAGTTTCTCCAGCGGTTTATTTATTTTTAAATTAAAATTTTGGCAAACAGTCCATTAGAAAACAAGAATTTAGAGAAAGGAAGTAATTATGAGAATAATTTCCAAACTCAGCATCAAAGGATTATTCAAAATGCTCTGTGGAAGATAATCAATGCTGTTGTAAAATGAAACTGCCATTTTCAAGAAGCCATTGATGAAGATTAATACTGAGAGATTGTCACAAAAATGCTGAAACTTTGGTGGATACTTTTGACTGCTCATGATTAATTATAAGGAGAGATATCAATGGCCCAAATGGCTGTGATTCAATCATATAATTTTTATGTGAAAACACAAGGAACTGCAGATACTGGAACCTTGAATAAAACACAAAGTGCTGGAGTAACGCAGCATCTCTGGAGAACATGGATAGGTGAGGATTCGGGTCAGGACCGTTCTTCAGACTCTTGGTCCGGAATTGGGCTTGGAATCCTGGTGAGTTTACAGCCCCGGCCTGCTGGCGGGATGGGAGTGAGGCAAGGATCGGCTGAGTCATTGGCCATGCCCTGCAGGCAGCCGGAGTGCAGGTGAGGGTTGGTGGTGGTGACAGGCGCGGCCTAGAAGCAGCCAGAGAGGTGGTGTGGGCTGGTGGGGTGGGGTGGGGTGGGTGGGGGGGGGGGGAGAGTTGACTGCCCAGCTTGGGGGCAGCCAGGGAGAGCGGGGCGGGGGTGGCATTAGCAGCCTGGCCTGGCAACGATGGTCAGTAGGTCTGTCCAGCTATAACTGAAATCTGTTATATAGAGGTCAATAAAAGCGAGGGCTTACATTTGTTTATTGACCAGTTGCCTAGAGCTCAGAGAACTGGCAAGTTCCAGTAAGGAGGAGTGATAAGGATGCCAAGAAGAAGGAAGCACAGGTTTAGGAAAATGAAATCAGGCAGAGTCTTTGAAGAACATATAGCAAGCAGGAAAGAACTCAAGCAGGCAACTAGAAGAGCCAAAAGAGCCATGATGTGTCATTGGCAAATCAACAAGTACTTTCAACAAGTTACACAAGTACTTTCCATCTGTATTCACCAAGGAGAAAAAGATGAAGGACAGTGAGAACAGTGTGGGGTATACTAATATGCTTGGGCAGTTTAAGATCAAGAAGGAGTGGGCCTCTTCAAAAACATTGAGGCGGATAAAACTCCAAGGCCTGATAAGGACAAGGGCCATCATCTTGCTGCAGAAAGTACCAGGTGCTCTAAATCAAGCTGAAGCTTGTTTTCCATGGGTAAAATAAGAAAAATAAACTGGTGCTGGGCTTCAGATATTGGAATAGTGGTTTGGATATAACGCACGTCACCAGGGACCTGGAATGTTTCTTTACTTGATTGCAGAGCTGATACATATGTTACACGTATGTTCTTTCAGAAATACACACATTTATATTTAGAATCCTCAACAGAGAAACGTCATCAACACATATCAAAACATGGTTTATATTTTATTCTAATATAATTCTATTGGAGAAAGTATTCTGATCATCATCTCTGAATCAATGACTGAAACAGGTCTAATTTGCAAATCACAGAATATTTTCAGCATGAAAACACCAAATGATCCATCAGGTCCACACAGGCTCCTTGCAAAAACAGGCTCTTCTCTCAAAAAACTGATCAATAACATAGGTCAAAATTTGATATTCACAAAGCAGAGAGGGTCATCAGCAGAATTATATCCTTCTCAACCAGAAACTTCATGGTTTTCTATATCATTAACTGTGCCTCTATTATCAGGCCGGGAGATTGAACTTGATTCAACAGGGAGCACAGATGATTGTGTCAGGATTGCCATCATGCATGCTGAAAAGTGAAATGATAATGCAATGAAGTTACAATATAGAACAGGATACATTCCAAATACTCGATGAGCATTACACAACTAACTAAAAGACAAAGCTAAAGTATTTGAACCATATGCAGCCAGAATTGGCAAGGTGAATAAACCATCGAGCCTCCTGAACTCACCTCCATCCCACAAGCAGGTCTTCAGCAAAAATGTATTCACTCCTAAATGATTGTGGTTTTCTGAAAATTATACAGGAGAGACAGAAGTTGTAGCTCCCCCTGCTCTGTAATCCACCAAGCCCCAGACAAAGTGGTGAATAAACAAGTTTAACTGTTTAATTGATTAACTAAGGTGATAGACAATAGACAATAGGTGCAGGAGTAGGCCATTCAGCCCTTCGAGCCAGCACCGCCATTCAATGCGATCATGGCTGATCATTCTCAATCAGTACCCCGTTCCTGCCTTCTCCCCATACCCCCTCACTCCGCTATCCTTAAGAGCTCTATCCAGCTCTCTCTTGAAAGCATCCAACGAACTGGCCTCCACTGCCTTCTGAGGCAGAGAATTCCACACCTTCACCACTCTCTGACTGAAAAAGTTCTTCCTCATCTCCGTTCTAAATGGCCTACCCCTTATTCTTAAACTGTGGCCCCTTGTTCTGGACTCCCCCAACATTGGGAACATGTTTCCTGCCTCTAATGTGTCCAATCCCCTAATTATCTTATATGTTTCAATAAGATCCCCCCTCATCCTTCTAAATTCCAGTGTATACAAGCCCAATCGCTCCAGCCTTTCAACATACGACAGTCCCGCCATTCCGGGAATTAACCTAGTGAGCCTACGCTGCACGCCCTCCATAGCAAGAATATCCTTCCTCAAATTTGGAGACCAAAACTGCACACAGTACTCCAGGTGCGGTCTCACCAGGGCCCGGTACAACTGTAGAAGGACCTCTTTGCTCCTATACTCAACTCCTCTTGTTACGAAGGCCAACATTCCATTGGCTTTCTTCACTGCCTGCTGAACCTGCATGCTTCCTTTCATTAACTGATGCACTAGGACACCCAGATCTCGTTGAACTCCCCCTCCTCCTAACTTGACACCATTCAGATAATAATCTGCCTTTCTATTCTTACTTCCAAAGTGAATAACCTCACACTTATCTACATTAAACTGCATCTGCCATGTATCCGCCCACTCACACAAACTGTCCAAGTCACCCTGCAGCCTTATTGCATCTTCCTCACAATTCACACTACCCCCCAGCTTAGTATCATCTGCAAATTTGCTAATGGTACTTTTAATCCCTTCGTCTAAGTCATTAATGTATATCGTAAATAGCTGGCATTCCAATTTGCTGCATTAACAACATGCCATATCATTTAAAGCAGTTGCTTCAATAAGTTTCATATTTCATTGATTATTTTCAGTAAAATGCAAGTGTCCGCTATTTTACAATCAGATATCATACCATCTATTCACTTACTGAAGGCAATGGGAGACTACAAGATCAGTTCCCTTGGATAATTTGTCTATCTCTAGTCATAGTTGAACCGGAGATATGCATCAACTGATATGGACCAGTGCTGTGTCGGTAGCTGAAGCATTCAGTACAACTGGGAGCGGAGGTGGGGTCAGGGCCGTTTTTACAGCATTATGGGCCCCCGGGCAAAGCAGTGTACTGGGGCCCCTACCGTTACTCTCCCCCACCCCCCTTTCCCTACCAGCCCCCCCCTGTCGTGCCGGCGAAAAGCACTTACCGAAAAGCACTTAGCGATGGACTTAGGGTGCTACATTGTTGCGAAAAGCACTTACAGATCGCTGTGAGAAGCACTTAGTGACCGAAAATGTTGCGAAAAAAGCACTTATTGAACCTACATTTTTAAAGTAGTATTTATTTATTGCAAGTCACTTAACATACACAGATCAGCATGGGGCCCCTATGCTCGTGGGCCCCCGGGCAAGTGCCCATCAGGCCCATGCGTTAAGACGGCCCTGGGTGGGGTGGCAATGCAACTGCACAAGTGAGAAATTTAAATTATTTTCACCTGAGTGATCACAACAAGGTCATGTTTGCTGCCATTCCTTTGTTATCTAGAATCAACAAACAATATATTTTAGGGTTCTATCAAAGACCAAAACCCAGCAAGTTTGTTGAGGATAAACACAAAATGCTGGAGTAACTCAGCGGGACAGGCTGCAATTCAGGAGAGAAGGAATGGGTGATGTTTCAGGTCAAGGCCCTTCTTCAGACTGATGTCAGGGGAGAGGGAGATACATAGATAAGGAAGAGTAAGGTGTGTAACCAGGACAAAGGGAATGGAGATCAAGGAACATGTAGAATAGATCATTGTTAGCTGGGAGAAGGTATGTTGAGGAATTTGTTAGTGTAGTGTCGTACAGAGAACTCAGGTAGTGGTGTCCTTGTCATTCCTCTTCCTCACCATCATAACCAATCAACCTCTCTGCAGAAAGCAACAAATTAATATCGCATTGATTGCTAAACGCTTTATTGCAGCATTTGCTCCATACCCTAATTAGATTATGTACGTCAATCCACAAATTTAGCAATGCAAGGACTGGTATGGGGAAAGGAGGTGACAGCCCTGGATTCTTCCTTTGGTCAGTTCTACACATGAAAACAGATTTTAGGGTCTGAAGTAAGTTCATAAGTTCATCAGTTGTAGGAGCAGAATTAGGCCATTCGGCCCATCAAGTCTACTCTGCTATTCTGTCGTGGCTGATCTATCTTTCCCTTGCCACCCCATTATCCTGCCTTCTTCCCATAAGCCCTGACACCTTTACTGAGCAATGACACCCTTAACTAATCAAGTATTCTTCAAGTAATTCTTCATTAATCAAGTATGCCAAGTATTCTTGGCATCCTTTCTCCGGGCTTTTGCTTTTGAAAAACAATATGAGAAAGAGAAATGATAGATTCTTGTTTATATAGTTGGAGGATAAAATTGAAAATATATGTAAATAATATGTTTCAGATGTCAACCGCACAAGCTATTAGACTACGGCATCTCTATCCTGCTGTGTCCTATTCCTGAGCTGTTGTTTAATTTATTTCTCTCTTATCTACAGCAAGAATTGTTTGTCGAACCATTTCTCTGTCAGCTCAGATGTACTGAAATTCAATCATGAATTTGTAGCCTGACGTATGATAAGCTGAATAAAGTAGCTGTCTTTCTCTTTTTTAAAAAAAGCAACTCTTCCCAAGTCTTCTTTCTTAACATGCAGCTGGGAGGCTTTTGTTTCATTAAAGGAAGTCACTGAGGCAAACGCAATTTACTTGTGCCCATCAAACCTCAACTTTGGGAATGTACCATGGTTGAAACCATGGTTTCACGTATTTAAAATAAAATTAGAGTGGAAATTCAAAACGACAACTAAAACAAAAGTCAATAGAGATTGTGGACACAAAATGCTGGAGTAACAGCGGGTCAGGTAGCATCTCTGGAGAAAAGGAATAGGTGACATTTCGGGACGAGACACTTCTTCAGATTGAAGATAGACACAAAATGGTGGACTAACTCAGCAGGTCAAGCAGCATCTCTGGAGAAAAGGAATAAAAGGAATAGGTGACATTTCAGATCAAGAACCTTCTTCAGACTGGAGAAGGGGATCCAAAATGTCACCTATTTCTTTTCTCCAGAGATGCTGTCTGACCCAGCAATTACTCCAACAATTAGTGTCTATCTCGGTGTAGTCCAGCATCTGCAGTTCCTTCCTACTCAATGTAGATTTTTATCAGATTTATTTTTCAAAGTAAACTAACGTTTATTGAACTTCTGCCATTTAAATGGTGCCCCACATAATCTTTTTGCTTAAATTTGCCATTGTATCTCTGGCCCATGTGCTACTTAAAAAATATTTCATTGAAGCACACCATATATAATTAATTTTGCTTTATTAAACCAAAATTAAATACTTCATCATATCGTGTTAGTTGATTGAGCTTTTCAAATATTCCACACAGTGCTTCCCAAAACACCACTGCACATCAATGTCACTGATAAATGAGAGTGACTGATTTCTAGTGTCAGTTTAAACTACCTGAAAACACACCCATCAAGCTAATCCAAATCAATGACAAATATTTGGACCAAAGATTGTTTTGCAATTCAGCTAGTCAAACACAAATAAATCATTGTGGATTATCAAGTACAGACACAATGGGCCAAATGGCATGCTTTTAAGATGCTGAATTGTTTGCTGGGGATAGGATGAAATATTGGACTAAATTGTGTTCCTTAAGGGCAAGCTTCTGCTAAAACAAAAATGTAGAAATGCAAAAACTCCAGGAATGAAACCAATTGCAAAAATCTTAAATAATATATATAGGAGTAGTAATCTGAAGAAAACATCAAGTTTTTTAAAAAGCATTTTAATGGCTCTAATTCAACGCCTTTGGGTAACCTGGTCTTAAATAATGAAATTGACTTACAGGTGTTTCTCAATAAATTATAAATGCCGTGATATGCAACAAAAAAAAGCTGTCAACTAGCTTTTTGGTGGTTTTGAGTGGCCGCAAACAGGCACAAGTAGCAGGGTCGCGCTGGGCTGAATGGAACTCGTTGTCCTGGTACTGTTCGGCTGCCTGCACTCAGATCCCGCCCGCACTTGTGGAGGGGCAGCAAGCTGCAGGCGTCCAACTGGGAGTCATCCTCAAGTGGCGTATCTGCGGCAAAACCCCGGGACAACCTGACCTCGACGGTCGTCAAAGACTTGTTAGAAATTTTTCAATGTCCCGAGCGGTCAAATACATTTATATAAATTTATATTTTTTTAACTGCAAAATATGTCAACAAACATGAGCAATTTATTAAAACACTGAGATAAAGTAGAATAAAGAAAGCATTATTCTCTTATCTTTTTCCACTGGATCAATCACCTTGTGCAGATGTATAGGTTGCCACTCTTACACACTCTCGCTGGAGCTTCAGATGCAACCCCGAGCTCTCCTGCAGCTGGACTCCACAATGGGTCCGCCAACGGAGTGACCACCCAGCCGGGCCAGGATCCGAGTAGCCGGGTGCTTCACACATTGGCGTCTCCTTGTTCTTGTGGGAAAATCTGAGACTTCTGGGACACAAAAGACGGTCAGGGGGATTTGGCCTATACATTCGAACAGAAAGCGGGGTCAATTTTATGAGGAACTGGGAGGAATTACTTTTAAGATAACGTTAACGATTGCACAAAGTTGTGTTATGTTTCTGCAACTGACTTCTAAAAGTCTCCAATTTTTTACAAATTCGACTACTTTCACTGATTATGCGGATTCAGTCAAGAATATGCTTAATTGATCATTATAACAATTTGTGTAGAGTATCAACATTTTTTAAAAACTTGTTATTGTAATACTGTGTTCAAATATTAATAATCGTGTGAAATATTCGGGCTGCAGGATATCATGAATGGTGTGTACTTTAATGAACTGGAGCAACATCCAGGGAAGCTTCTGTGCAACAGAACTGGAGATAATGAGGTACAACATATTTCAGGAAATTGGTGATGGGTTAGTGATACTATAAGTAGTTATTTATTTGTTTCAAATCTCTTTTGCCTGATGATAGATCTCTCACTGAAAGCCATTTCTTATCACATATTATATTGAAACTATTCTTACCCCTTCTTTGAGTACCATGGTTGTCTTGATTACCAACAAGGAATCCATTTGATTGTGATGGAAAGTAGTCAGTTTAAATTTGTGGGCAAGAGATCTATATCATTATTGAAAATGGTTTACAACACTTCAGTATAACCGACCATTAAAGCAAAGACAACCATGTTTGCCAGGGTATTGCTTCAAATATAATAAATTTCCCTTTAAATTTTAATTATTTTTCCTTGTACAGTACTAGAATAATATCAGAACTCGATGCCAGGATGCCGGATACAGATCAGACATCATAACACTTACTTTCATTTCCCCTTGATTTTATTAATTGTGCATAATCAAGACTAATTAGCACTGAGTAACACCATTTCTTTTTAGCAAAAGCTGCTTTCTCGTGGATTGCTTTAATCAATACCATGCCTCAGTGATATTTCAAATTACCATCAAGTTAATCTCTTCTCTGCTTAGGTAGCCCCTTGGAATTAAGATTGAATTGCTTCCACTCTGTTTTTGCGGATTATGAGATGGCTGATGAAGCCATTGTTGCAGTAGCAGGCTCCTCCACACCTGGGATAGGTGGTGGCAGATTGAATGAGTGAGTGGGTGGTTCGTGAGAGAGTGCACTCCTTCTACTCCATTCACAGGGCATCTGTGTGATCCTGATGTGCAGCTTGATATTTCTCAATACCACCCCAAATGTTCTCTCTCCAATATGAATGGCAATAGGCCAGAGGTTCTCAGGAGATATTTGGAAGATTGTATTTCTTCAAGGAAGCTTTGAGGTCATCCTTAAATCACCTGGTAATCTTAAGGAATGGAGTGGATATAGAAGGAACTGCAGATACTATAATCTTGAGTAAAGCAAAATGCTGGAGGAATTCAACAGGTCAGACAGCATCTGTGGAGGGAACGGACAAGTGACATTTTGGGTCAGGACCCTTCTTCAGTCTGGACTGAAGACTTCTTCAGACTGAAGAAGGGTCCTCCCCAAAACATCACACGTCCACTCCCTCCACAAATGCTGCTTAATCCATTGAGTTAATTCAGAACTTTGTGTTTTGTTTAAGGAATACACTTTAGGGTGGCACAGTGGTGCAGCAATAGAGTTGCTGCCTTACAACACCAGAGATCCTGACTATGGGGGCTGTCTGTACAAAGTTGTACATTCTACCTGCGACTGTGTGGGTTTTCTACAGGTGTTCTGGTTTCCTCCCACATTCCAAAGACTTGCAAGTTTGCAGGTTAATTGGGTTCTGTAAATTGCCACTCATGTGAGGGATAGAACTAGTGTACAGGCGATCGTTGGTTGGCATGGAGGCGATGGGCAGAAGCGCCTATTTCCATGTTGTGTCTCTAAACTAAACTAAATAGAGTGCCTGTTTATGCAGTCTAGTGTAAAGTATGTGAACAATGTGGTCAGCCCAACATTGCTAACTAAGTATAACTAGAATTTAAATTGTGTGAAGTTGGCCTGGGAGAAGATGGTGACATTGGTTCACTTATCCTTGCCATGAATTTGGAGCATTTTGGGAAGATCATGTAGCTGGTATTTTCCCAGTGCCTTGAGTGTCTGCTATTGGTATTCCAAATCTCAGAAGCATATTGGTGGTCATGGTCCTGCTGCTCAGTAGATCAATAGTTTTGTGACAATTTTCAGATACTCTTTTCCTCAGTTCACTAAAGGCTTTGATTGTTCTTCAAAGGCAATGGTGATATTTTATCATTGTTGTTTGAAAAGTTGCTCCTGAGGTATGTAATCCACATTTTCCAGGGTCTTGTTAACTTTTATTTTTGGTGGGTCATGTGGTGCATGTTGGTAAATGTCCTTGTTCATGTGGTTATTAAGTATATGACCATCTTCTCATGCTTCTGTGAACATGTGGACCATATTCTGGAGCACATTTGTGTAAACACAACGATCCTCCACATTACTGAAGTTTGACTACTGGGGTAACCTAAGTTTGGAGTGTAGTCACAATATGTTGAATAGTTTGCCATTAGTTCTGAAGATTAACCACGTTCCCACATGGGAACGTGAGGTGCCACATTGTGCTGAGAAAATCTGAGAAAAAGATTAGGACAATAACTCAGCCTTGATTGGCACTGGCCTTTGCTGAGAGGTTCTGCTGTTGACCCATTTGTAAGTTTCATGGCATGTCTTCTGTGGTGGAGAAAACCCAAGATGGAGATGAGTTTCTGCAGAGTAGACAAAAGTGCAGAAGCGTTGCACAGTTTATCTGGATTGGTGGAATCACAAGTTCCATGATGTGCACAATGAGGGTACTCTTCCCTGTATTTTACCCCAGGTGTCAAATATAAGTACTATTTTTATTCGCAAGAACGATTGCAGGTAACCATAATAGAGGATTTTTTTTGTTGAAACTGCTGCAACAAGAATCAAGTATATTTTCAGAATGCCAAAATTTTGTTCTGAAAATACAAAAGAACTGATTTTTATTCACACAAAATTTAGCATTCTCTTAGTTTCTTCACAACCTTCATTTGCACATGTCACCCAATTATGTCTAATTAAACGAATCTTTTGGATTTATATATAGAAAATCAGAGGTGCAAGTAAGTTTCATAAACACAAGTACAAAAAGGCTCCACCTGGTGTGGTGTTAAATGATGCAACTTAGAATGACCGAATAGATCATCAAACTGAGTCAGTTGATGTCAACTGCAATGCATCTAGTTAACTCATCAATGCAATGCATCAACGTGTTTAAGAGGGGTAAATATGGCCAATTGTCCTGTTCCAGATTCCTGCTGACAGGGCCTTTGCTGTAAAAGACACAAGATGCACTATGAATAAAGAAAATACCAGTTCTTCGATACTTTTTAAAATTGACAATTCTTCATGTGTGAGCTTGGATGGTACATGTTGAACAGTTATTTCTTAAAGAGGATCTCCAAGTTTGAATGTCCTCCTTAAGAAATAACTGTACCATCCAAACTCACACATGAAGAATTGCCAATTTTTAGAAAGTACCAAAGAACTAGTACAATTTGAAAAACTTCACCTGAAGGATTGTCTCAAAGAACACCCGAGAAATTAGTTGTGCAGGATCTAAATTAATTCCATTCACCGTTGTACTAATTGCACTGCACTAATAAACTGTAGGCATGTGAATACATTAGACACGGGTACTACTACACTGGGATCTGCTCCTTTGAGATGTACCATTGCTGATTCTTTCTGCCGCACAAACATGAAATGGTTCAAAATATTGTTCTATAAAATAATTCTGAAAAACACTATTTTCCTCTATTACTGATGTAATTGGTCAGTTTGTGTTGAGAATACATACCTAATCTCCCCAGCACATGGAACAACACGACCACCTTGTATCTTAATTGCCACCAACACATTTATTAAATATAATTTTTCTGACATTAGGCAGTTACACTTCCATTGTTTAGGGTGAAAAAAAAATTCAATTTGTTTCCAAACTGTAAATGATACCGCATCATTTTTGCAGTCATTGTTTAAATATACCTTCACATTCTTTAGTCTATATTCTATAAATAACATACTATACGTTCGTGCCTTGATAGTTTTAGTGCAGTAATACATATTGCAGGCTCACGTGGCGGCACGCTGTTCCAATTCTTTTAGTGGTTAGTTGTATCAGCACAATGCAGATAACGTAAAAGATCCATCACGCCAACGCATCATGTAAGGCCTCCAGAATACAGTGGGAAGCTGAGGCCTATTCTAGGGGATAGATCACCACCATTTGAAGTAGGTTAAATAACCGCGGGAGGAAATCAGCCTCGCAACGTATTTTAAATGGAAGACCGACATTACCAATTGAAAACCCTCAAGTAATGTGGATGGAAACTGATCATGAATGGTCATCCAATCGCACAATATTGAACGAAATTGTGTCCCGCCTGATATTTAGTTCTGTTGAGACGGCGTTATATTGAAAATGATCAGGCTATCATTGCCGCCCCAAAGAAGTCCCGTCCCCCCCACCCCCCATGCATTTCGTGTGACCTGCACGGTTGGAAACATGCACCATTGCCATGGGAGTTGGCGTGGTGAGTTCGCTCTGGCTCACCTCCCGGTAACGAACCCCAACTTGGAAATGGCCAGACGGCGTCGAATTGTGTGGACTAATTCACCCCTCCTGTGCTGTAAAATCCATCGACTACTTTGCGTTGGGCCCCAAATGGTGACATTAATGATTACACAGAAAATATTGTTGAAATCAACTGAACCGCATGGCATCGGAAATATCAGACTAGGAAAACGATGCATCATATGCACCGTCGGAGTTTGATCTTTTTAAAGGGCATTTCGTGGCGGATTAGGATTTATCATTGTCATGGTGCACTAAACAAGCTTTGAAGAATTCAACAAATAATAGAATCCCTGCCATCGTCAGTAAGAAATTGAAAAGCAGGTCCGACAATCTAGGATACAGTGCTGTTATCTGCCTTTTAACATATCTATCGTTATCGACATAGATATGACTTCAGTGCAGAATGTAGTTTGACGAATAGCTCGGACAACGCTCTCTGGCGAGAAGGAACCCGGGTGGTGAGAGGAGAAGGGGAATGTAACAATAAACACTTCGTTTTTTTTGATACAGTGGTGAGGAGGGGAAGCAGACGGCGGAAAGAAGAAGTGAAAGCCAATTCCTGAGTATCTCGCAGCCTAATACATTTATGTCTGTTGACAGAAGATTCTGATTCGTGTATGTGCGGGACCCCGGCAGTTCAGATTCCCACAGAGTCCCCTCCGCTCTCACAGAAGCAGCGCCGGCTCCCAGAAATACTTTAACAGAAACTGCCTCACAAGGCAGGGCGTTCGCTTTGTTGATGAGTTAACAGCGTGTCGAACAGACAAGAGGTCTCCCATAACTCACTTTCACTGCTCTGACTTCCTTCCCATCAAACCAGGAAGATAATAACAAAATCAATCCCCAGCTTTATCCCAGCTATAAAGCTGGCTCCAGTATTTTAATTTCAAGGACTTTTAACAGAAGCCATTCGATAAAAATAGAATTGATTGTGAACTGAGATGTGCATTTAAACAGCACCTGGTGGGATGCTAGCCTATTAGGCATTTTTAGTGCATATTTATAAACATAATATTTATAGATCTGTCTTCACTTTGAGGAATTAGTAAATTATTTTATTCCTTTTAGATTACTCTCCTTGCATTATTCTACGTTATATCAGTGATCATAACTTTAAAGCGCCCTTCACTATGGGACGATCGTTCATTGTTTAGACAGGTAATGTTAAAGAGAATTTGAATTGAAATATTCGCAACTATGGAGTGTTAATAAAGCAAGCAAGCAGAAGCCGCCTCCACTTGTAGGAGGCTCCGTGATCACAAGTCATAAATTTAAAAAAGAGTAATTGGCAGAAGAACCATATTATCCCGCTTTGGCGCGCACTAAATGCCTGCTGGAAACAGATGCGTGCCAATTGGAGCAGGGACATCTTTTGGGCCACGAGGAAAGAATGAAGCGCGTTCTTAACTATTTCAAAGAGCCAGTACAGGCGCAAAGGGTTGAGCGGTCTCCTCCTACCCTGTGTAATGTTACGATTTTCTGCCGCCGAGAACTAGCACATCTCTGGCTGCAAGTTTTAGACTGTGTTTTATTCTAACGGTCAGGTGTCGATGGTGGAGGGTTATTGCGATTCTGTTCCGTTAGCAAACCTGCCGCCTTTATCGCCGTCTTCTTTCACTTCCCGGTGAATAAGCTGGAGCGGGTTTTACATGGGCGCCGTTGCTCGCTTCCGCATCGTGTTTCTGTATCTGCGCTTAACTGAATATTGGCTTTGAGGAATGCTATGGAGAATCCTCTAAAAAACAAAACATGAACATCTTTAAACAGCCATTTCAGAACGGTTAGGTAATGGTGCAGGGTTCCAACTTTATTTCAAGTAGGGGTTTTGAAATTAATAAACGTTAGAATATCCGACCAAAGCATCGGACAGATTTAGAAATGGCCATGAAATGGCAGCTGCAATCAGCGAGCTACAATTTGTTTATAAATGCGTTGATGACAAAGTGGAGTGAAAATACATGACTGGGATTACGCCAGAAATCCTTCGGCCCAGGGCTGCTCCGAGAGAAGGCGCCGGAGTACACGCTTTGATTGCTGCATTAAAGAAAGCTCAGGCATTTGGTATATATCACGCGGAAAGGGGCAGCCTTGTTCGTGAGAATACAGCGGTAAAGAATGAGGTGAAATCTTGAATGAGGTGAAACACCGCAGCGTAAATCTCTCTCCCCCCCCCCCCCCCCCCCCCCCCCCCCCCCCCCCCCCCCACCCCCCATCATCCAAGATCGCGGCAATATCGTGAAAAAAAATGCCCCTGACAAATAAAAATCAGAAATTGTGTTTTTTAAGTGAGCAAATTATCTTCGTATCTGTGTGTGCGTGTGTGTGTGTGAGAGAGAGAGAGACCGCGCTTTTGCGGTTGCAGCTCCTAGACTGTGGAACAGCATCCCTCTCCCCATCAGAACTGCCCCCTCCATCGACTCCTTTAAGTCCAGACTCAAAACCTATTTCTACTCCCTAGCGTTTGAGGCTGATTGAGGAGGCGCTGTGAACTGTTTGCGTGCTACTGTATGTTTCATTTTTTTCCCCTTAGTACCTAATCAGATGTACAGCACTTTGGTCAACGTGGGTTGTTTTTAAATGTGCTATACAAATAAAATTGACTTAACTTGACTTTACTTCATTAGCGGCCCTGGGGTTTAAGGACTGGCGTTTGCAATATCCAGTGGAGCTGTCCACCGCGGCCGTGCTGAACTGGACACCGGGTGTCAGATGTACCGCGATGCGAGCACACAACTGCGAATAGATCGGATGCAGCACCGGAGCCTCCCCGGCCACAGGCGGCTCAGCACTGTATCTGCAGGTCTAAAACCGAGCTGTTGTTGGAGGTGTTAGTGTTGACCCGTGTTCCGCGTGTGGAGTAACAAGGTCTCAATGTGGTTTCCTGCTCTAGCGAGCACCAGGCCAACCAACGGTAGTGCTTATTAACATGTAATCTTCCTAATTGGTATATATTACGAAGAAAGTCATTATAATTGTTATCATTAAGTCTGATAATCATCCTCATTAGGAGGAATTGCATTGTTGATGCCTGCGAAGCGAATGCAGATAATATTCCATTGACCCGTGCCTGCCCCCCTGGCCTTCCAAACACAATCTCAATTTCAAAGAAGTTTTAAGCGATTGGTCCAGGTAACTTCCACGCACATGCTGTATCATGTGAAGAACACCCGCCCTTCTCCCCTAAACACGCTGCCATCAAGGAATCACTGCCTTATTGTCTGAAAGACAACCCAACTAAACTCCAAATGTTAGAAAGACATATTCTAAAGAAGAACCTGGGCCCGAGTTGACTTTTAATCTGAGATAGACACAAAATGCTGGAGTAACTGAGCGGGCAGGCAGCATCTCTGGAGAGAAGGTGTCTGGAGGTGACGTGTCGGGTCGAGACCCTTCTTCGGAGTTTTTAAAACAAAACTTAATGTGATAAAACGGTCCATTCTTCTCTTACTTTCTCGGACACAATGACAGGCACCCACGCGGTAAGGGTTTACTCCTTGCTGAAACTTGCAGTTAACACAAAAATAAACAAAATGAAAGATGCTATGTCAACAATAGCGACTGTTTTGATGAGTTGGTGGGCATTTTCATGTGTGGCTCGACGCTACATACTTCCCAGTTCAACGAGGCGTGGGCAAATTTAAGAAGGCGTGTAGATCATTAGTTCTTTGTATTTTGCTCCCAAAATATGCGAGAAATCCAGCGAAATAATAAAATTGCCAGAAATGCTTAAAGAGGGGGAACAGGTCGCCAAGATGGTTCAAACAAACATACGGATGCTTTCCATTTTTCATGCTACCACAGAATACAGGAGAAGGGGGCTAACTAGAGGGTTGCATTTGACGCTTGTAGGCCGTAGCCTTGGCATTAGAGTGATGGTCGCTGTATCAGAGGTTGCATTGCGCTAGGGCAAGATGCCTTCCAAGGCTAGCGAATGGATAGGCACTTTGGAATAGATGCGGCTGGAGAGACTCAATTGAATTGTGCAAATTATTAAGCGTCTAGATAGCGCAAATAGGAAGGGTCGGGTTACCCTGGCCAAAGACTCAACAGCTGTCATGTAGAATTAAGGTAATTGGTAGAAGATTAAGGAGGGAAATACTGAAAATATAATTCGTTCAAGTGATATTATGGGTTACATGTGATGATGGTTTCTGCGACCTGTTTGATGAATTGAAAGACTACAATGAGGATGTGTGCCTGAAAAAATATTTGAAATATTATTCACCTCGTGATGTAAAGTGAAGTAAAACTGGGTAGCTCCTTATCGACGAGGCTGAACACAGAGGGCCGAACGGTCTTTTCTGTGTGCGAAATTACCAACAATTTCCAGCAATAACTGGGGCCAGGGAAACTTTTAAAGTTGGAAAATCTTCAGTCAGAATCGGTTGAGTTCCCTTCCCGCTGATAACGTATCTCGGTCACTTGAGCAAAATATGCAGGTGTGGTGTTGGGGGAACTCAGCGGGTCAGGCAGAACTCTAGAAGGGAATGGACTGACGATGTTCCCGTCCGGGAAGTATTGAAGAAGGGTCCCGATCCGAAACATTGACTGTCCATTCCCTCACAGATGCTGCCTGTCGTTGAATTTGCCCAGCAGATTGTTTTATTTTTTGCTCAAGATTCCAGCATCTGTAGTCTCTCGTGTCTCTATCTCGATTGCCTCCTGTTTCAACAGCCCGTCAGCTAGCTGGACTTAACCATAAACACGTTTGATGTGGTGACAATCAATTGAGGACAATTTTTTCATCTTGTTTATTATATGTTAAACAGTTAGCAGATATATGATCATTTTACGTTTTATTTTACGTATTGGATAATATTCAGATTCTATGAAAACCTGTGTTTAGAGTTCCAACACCGGGGACTGAGCCCATACCTAACAATTCAACGGTGCATTGAGCGATGCACGGTCAACCGACGCTTGCATCAGAAGCTACGTTCCCTCTCATCTTTTGGAGGACCGGAAATACATATATGTTTAAAGTTACATTTACTTATTGAGCCAGACAGTCTCCCTCCACCACAGCTCAATCCTCTGCCATTCACACTTGCAGGAGATTAAAAAAATGTTTAAAAGAATATTTTAATAAACTGGAAACGTTGTGGTCATTCAGCGACCGTGGAGGGGGAAAGAGGATTAAGGTTTGATGTTAGGGTGCTGCCCCAGATCGTTAATTTTCGTTCCTGAAACAGATGATCTTATCATCATTTGATGGCTCTATGTGGGGTCTCCGATTAAAGCAGAACATGGAAACGCTCAGCAGGTCGGGCAGCACCAGTGGAGGAAACAGAGTTAACGTTTCAGATCGATTGGGACTTTTGAAGGACCTTGCTCTGCACAATTAGATTGATATCCCCCTCAACACAGTAGCTCCCACTCAAATGGACTTCACTGGGCACTGAGCGCTCCAGGGGTGTGGAGAGACAGAGGGACGTTTTAAACGCAAGATCTAAAAAATGCAGCCGGGTCCGTAATATCACTGGAACTCACCGGCAAAGTTTTACAAACAAACCAACCCTTGAGTAGGGATCCTGTTTCCCCACTAAGGCGGAAACCGAATCACTCTCTCAGCCGAGAGAGTGACAAAATGCAGGACATTCTGTCGGTCTTTCTGCTCAATAATAATCTCACAGAGGACCACTTGGTTTTGCTGCATTGGGTTGGAGGTTCATCTGTCTGAGAAGAAGGAACGCAAACCTCCAAACCGAGCTCCCACCATGTACATGGGCACGGTCATACAAAGCAGAGCTCCAGAGCTCCCTTAATCACTGCACTGAACCAAGCCCTCCAACCACGAATAAGCCAGGAATTGGACATAACTGTGGTAATGCAAAGCTGCCAGAATCGCTGGTCAGACCCCATCATGATCTCCACAACCTGAGGTGAGGGCACTGGGCTCTCACTGGGTCATCAGAGAGGCCAATAGACATCGTGGGATTTACTGCATTCACTGTTGACAACGAGGGTCTCTGAAAGCTGCAATACTCTGTGTGCAAAAGTTAGACTTTGCAAACGCTGTTCCTGAACACCAGGAATTAGATAGAGGGGGAAAAGTGAATCACTCCGCGCGGCGACCAGGCGCCCACGTGCTCAGCACGGCTGAGCTAGGAGCGCCTCCTCCGCCATATCAGCAAGTAACTGCAGAGGCAGCAGCTCCCGGACAGCGGCTCGCAGCAGAGGCAGAGGCAGCTTCAGCTTCAGCAGCAGAGAGGCAGCTTCAGCTTCAGCTTCAGCTTCAGCTTCGTGCACAGCTTATCCCAGACCCGGCTCCGGATTTCCGACCGATGTGAGACACAGAGCGTCGCAGACAAGATGGGGATGTTTGGAGTGATTATAGGAGCTTTGCATTACCTGGGGCTCTATGTACAACTCTCCGTGTCTTCACAAGGTGAGAACAAGGCAGCAGCAGGGCAGGCGGTCGCCGAGAATAATACCTTAGCACTTAGAATCACCATTGTTCCTTATCTCACTGTGTCCAACTCCCCTTCCTGGCCACAGAATGCAACTTAAACTTCCTGCTATTACAATTAATATGCTCCTTGCTAATAGAGAGGGTGCATAATAATATTTAAAGAATATCCTTAAACAGAGGCGATTCATTCAGTTTATTCATTTGTAATGAAACACAGCCTCCAGATTGTAAGGCAAGTTAAAGTCTGGATCAGGAGAACACCCTACTATTGAGATTGATGCATTTTACTGCATTTATAAGTGTTGACTTCTAACAAAATATTCCCAATCAGAAATATTGCATTTAATTCAGGATTAAAACTTCCTGCTCGCATTAGGATGATAACGCGATCTGTGGTAGACAAGAATAGAAACTGAACCTCACGCTATTCGTGTGTATCCGTGTGCGATCCCTGTACACCAAGACAAAATTCTACCATACATTGAGAGTAAAGATTAACTCTTTGAAAACCAGACAGGTATTTTGCACAACGTTTCGCTGAATATTTTTTTTTCTTGTAATCCACACTGAATTACCAATGAGTCCATAATTCTATTTGTTTTACATTTTGCTGTTGTACCAATTAAGCGTCAAAAGAATAATAATTCAGTACAATATGGCATAATGCTTGAATAGAAGAACAATGTGCATATAATCTTTATGCTTATAATTTGGTTGTCTTGCATCTTGCTGTGATTTATTACGGTCAGAGAGTAGAATTTTGCCTCGGATTTCTGCAAATTGAGCATGGATTTAGTTGTTGGCTATTTTTAAAAAAAGTTTCTCTGATAAGTTGTTGGAGTATTAACATGGATTCCGAGTGCTATTTCCTTTCTATTTTTACTACGAGACCCGAACAGGTGAAACAAAACTATGGCTCTATACTTCATCTCCCAGTTCGAATGTTGAATTCTGGGCGTACAACTGTTAGAACTTTACCTCCGGCTGATATAGTGCTGGTAATATTCCGTTTCAGTAGCTAGAATCATTAAATATTGAACATCGGAGTGAACAGAGAGCAACCCGATAAACATTAATTTTTCTTAGATAAATGTAATTCATCTCAATCAACACAATGGTGAAACCAATATAATGGAGATGACAATCTACATGCAGCACATAACAGTTGGACTGGCCCCACCTTTTGGTGGTGTGGGGACACTGAAGGGCAGGGGGTGGGGTGGTGGTTGGATTGATAGGTATCATTGCAGCATTATGATCGTTAAACATTGTTATTTATTCACAAAATGCTGGAGTAACTCAGCAGGTCAGGCAGCATCTCAGGAGAGAAGGAATGGGTGACATTTCGGGTCGAGACCCTTCAGACCAGCATCTGCAGTTATTTTCTTATGTTAAACATTATAAAATGCGATGATTCAAGGGAATCGCGTCATATCACTATGTGCTTTGTACTCTTTCTTAAAGATAAAAGATAAATGTTGGAGTGGTGTACAGCAAACTCATTTTGTTGGAATCCACCTTCCAGAGGTCCAATGTATCTTTCATGAAAGTTAGTGTATATAACTATTTTTAACCAGTTTGCATGTTCTGTTTACAATATAACCTATACAGCTATATTGTATGTCACATATCTGTGCAGGGTTGAACAAATAAACTTTTGCTGAGCATCCAAATATACAGACATGATGGACTAGACTCAGTATTCCAGGCAGCCACCCCTTGTAGCTGTGACTCTCTCTGCATCTAGATAGTGACACATGTTGGCTTCTAGAGCTGTAGAATCTTCTGGGAGAGCCACAAAGCATCTTTGATGGGTTTTAAAATCTTGTTGTTTTTTTTTCAATTTCAGATATAATGAAAAATATATATTTTATCGTCAGATATTAAAAGTGATACAATATACAGAATAACCCTTTTGCAACTTGAAGAGTAGTTTTGAAAGTTCAAAGTTTTGAAATTTATTATCTTTGCCCAACGAAGGCTTATGAATAACACGAATCGGGAAAGGTTCACAGAAATGGGTTGTGTCATTGCAAAATGATGATTTAGATATTAATCCAGAAAGCTGCATGCATCGATCATGATATTTGCACAGTGAGTGCTTGCTGTTTCCTCGTTGATTACACTGGATTAATTTTTCCTCCTGTTAATGGAAAGCATTATTTCAATATATCTGTAAAACATAGATAAAAAAGGAAATCATATTGGTTGTAGAAGTATATTTGAATTGACAGACATTGATCGTTTTCATTTTGGCAGGTATTGGCAGCAATTTTAATTTATGACTCGTTTATTCATTTTGAAAGATATGATTTGGGATATTTTACGACAATGAAAGACATAATGAAAATCCGCTTTAAAAATCTGCCCCTTTTTGATTCCTTTTGGTTATTACTGGATATGGATGGAGACAAGCAGTCGTGTTCACCGGAAAAGTAAGGATGCCCCCTGCTGATAAGAAAAGAACAGAAGCCCAGAACATTGATAACAAACCAAAGCCCAGAGAAGTTCAAATTTTAATTTATCAATTTACTATTTGGTTTGCATTTCATCAAAAATATCTCAGTATTTGTGAAGACAATGCTCATTAGTATACATCGTGTCCTTTTCTCAATGCATAAGACTTAATGTCAGGAAACTGTGCGTTTAAACATTTATTTTCCCTTTCTCTCCAAGATGCATGAAATATCTTTCCAGTGTTTATAATGCTTTTGTTGGACGTGGGTATTGCTGGAATCGGCTTTTGTTGCCTACCCCAAATTAGCCCGAGAATTTCACTGTGACCCACTTTCTTGAACTACTGTGGTTTGTGAGTTGAGGGCATGCCCATCGTTATGCTGAGAGGGACTTTCAGGATTTTTGAAGGAGCCATCATGAAGGAAAAGCGATATATTTGTATGTTGCATGTCCTGGAGGCTTGGTAGTATCCCCATGCACCTGTTGCCCTTATCCTTTAAGACTGTAAATGTTGGAACTTTGGAATATACTCAAAGAAGGTTTGGCAAATTGCTACATTCACTTGAAATGGCAGCACAGTGGCATTGCGGTAGAGTTGCTGCCTTGCAGCGCCAGATACCCGGGTTCGATTCTGACTATGGTGCTGTGTATACAGAGTTTGTACACACTCCCTGTGACTGCATGGGTTTTCTCTGGGTGCTTCAGTTTCCTCCCACACTCCAAAGATGTATAGATTTGTGGTTTCTGTTAATTATAAATTGTCCCTAGTGTGTAGGATTGTGCTAGTGTATGGGGGTTATCGCTGGTTGGCGTGGACTCGGTGGGCCGAAGGGCCTGTTTCCACACTTTATCTATAAAGTCTAAAATACAACATATAGTGGCCATGATGCACGGGTAATGGAGGGAATGAATGCCAGTGAATGTGATGCTGGTCAAGTGAGCTGCTTTGTTATGATTGATGTTAAATTCCTGAATATTATTGGAATTACACATAATGAGACAATGAAGAGTGTTTTATCAAACTGGTGACGTGGCTTGTGGATGCTCAAAATGCGGAAACGGTTGAGGATGGGAAGATGTGACTAGTGATGGAATCACATTTTAGGTGGTGGAATTGTCGAAGTGTGATGTGTTGGATGCGGAGGCTGGTGGTAAGGACCAAGGAACTCTATCCTTGCAGGGGGGATACTACACTAAAGAAAGAAGACATCTCTGATATCCTTGTGTGGAAAGACTCATTCAGGGAGCAGATGCCGTATAACTAGAGAAATTGAGAGTTGGGAATGGTGTCCTTGCAAGAAGCAGGGTGGGAACATGTGTAACCAAGATAACTGTTGGAGTTAGTGGGTTTGTAGTAGATACCAGTCGATAGTCTGGCCTTGTGATGGAAACAGAGAGATTGAGAAAGGGGAGTAATTAAGTATTTTATGCACAAACCCATGAAATATTACTGGAACTGCAATATTTAGTTTCACAATCTCAAATATATTATTAATCGCTTATACAGTAAACTATTGATTGCCCGATACTATGCGATGCACAACATATCAGTAACACAAATTACTCAATTTTTTTTTTTATTTTTTTTGAAAAGCATATGTACAAATCGAAATAAGAAAAAACACATTTGTTACAAAGTTCTTACATAGCTTCAATTTTTAAATTTTTGAAGAGAGAAAGTAAAAATAAAAATATAAAACTATAAACTTGGGGAGAGAGAGAGTAAGAGGGTTAAAAAAAAAGAAAAAAGGATCTAACAATAAAAATTAACGGGAGTAGATCCGGGAGACAAAAACCACAGCTGTACATCCAACCCCCAACTCAAGTTTCAACTTTTTATTTAAATTTTTTTTTTATTTTAGTCCTGTGCCAAGCCCATTTACTTTTCTAAAAATTCAATAAATGGAGACCATATTTTAAAAAATAACTCAGGTTTGTCGATTAAGGCAAACCTTATTTTTTCCAAATGCAGGGTCTCTGTCATTTCCATAGTCCACATTTTAATTGTGGGGGTTATTGGTTTTTTCCAAAATTTAAGTATTAGTTTTTTCGCAGTTATTAGACTGTAATCAAGAAAATGTACCTGACTTACTGTAAAATTTGTAGTATGTTCTGATAATCCTAATATAATTAATTTTGGGTCCATATCTAATTTTTTATTAATAACTTTAGAAACTATTTTAAAAATCTCCAACCAGAAGTTTTGCATTTTTATACAAGTTACGAAAATATGAGTTAAATTAGCTTCTTGAAATTGACATTTATCACACATAGGAGAGATACTAGGAAAAATCCTATTTAATTTCGTCTTCGAATAATGTAATCTATGTATTATTTTAAATTGTATTAGGGAATGTCTAGTATTCAATGAACATTGATGTATATGTTGTAAACTTTCATCCCATATATCTTGCATTATAACTTGATTCAATTCGTCCTCCCATGCTCGTCTATAAGATTCTGATGACGGAATGTCAATGTCAAGGAGAATATTGTAAATAAAAGATATTAATTTATTTGAGTTATAATGTCGATTCAGGCATACATCAAGTATTTCTGGACCTCTAAACTTATATTCTTGCATGTGTGATTTTACATAATCTCTAAGTTGTAAATATCTAAAATAATTATTAACATGTAATCCGTACTTCTGCTGTAACTCCTGAAACGAAAGAAAAGTTCCCTTATGATAAAGATCTCCCACCCTTTTGATTCCATAACTTTTCCATTGAGCAAAGCCTCTATCTAAGACAGACGGTTTAAAAGAAGGATTATTCGCAATAGGAAGGAAAACAGATAATTTACTCAATTTTAACGTAAGCTTTAATTGTTTCCAGGTACGGATAACACTATGTATAATGGAATTACCTCCATATGTTTTTTTATTTAAATTTATTGGAGCTAAGAGGATCGCACCAATATCGAATGGTAAACAATCCTCTTTCTCCATCTTTAACCAATCCGGTTGTTGATCAGAATCATCCAACCAGCAGGTTATATTTTTAATATTAACCGCCCAATAATAAAATAAAAAGTTAGGTAAAGCAATTCCTCCATTAATTTTAGACTTACATAAGTGTCTTTTATTTATTCTATGAGTCTTGTAGTCCCAAATAAAATTAGTAACAATTGAATCAATTTTTTTAAAAAACTTTTTTGGAAGGTAGATCGGAATTGCTTGAAATAAGTATAGTAGCTGTGGCAGAAAGATCATCTTTATAGCATTACTACGACCAACTAATGATATAGGAAGTGTTTTCCAAAATTGGATATTTCTGTGTAATTTAACAAGTAAAGGAGGAAAATTTGATTTAAATAAAGAAGTATATTTCCTAGTCACGTAAATTCCAAGATATTTAAACTTTTCATAGGCAATTTTGAAAGGAAATTGTTGAAGTATGGCCGGATTATGCTCCATTATTGGCATAATTTCACTTTTATACCAGTTAATTCTATAACCTGAAAATGAACCAAATTGAGTTATGAGATTTAATAAATTCGGAATGCTAATTTCAGGTCTGAAATATTCAGTCAAGCTTTAGAGTAGATTTCAGGTAATAATGACATTAAATCAACTGAGAAACCCAACCCTAATTTTAACGATGCCATGAATTTGTGCTGTAATCTTATGAGAATGACATTGTCAGGAAATTTATGACAGTAAAGTGAGCCTTCAACTCTAGGCTGCTCAGTTTCTCATCCTTTTACTCAGGAAATAGGTATCCACTGTTTCTACAGTAGATCCATAATAATGTTGTAAACATTGGTTAAATCTGCCGCCAGTTTCCACAGCTCTTTGGAAAATAACCCAGATTTTGCCATATTCCTCATCACTGTGCTCATCAACACCACTGTAAACATCTTTCCTTTGTCCAAAAGTGCTGCTGGTTATTTTTCCTACTTGCCTGTTGACTCAACTTTGCGTTTAAATTGGCACCTTCCCTTAAATCCCGTGGGCTTTTGCTTTCCTGGCTAATTTATCTTCTGAGACATTCTGAAAAGCTTTGCTAAAATCCACACACTCCACTGCAAGTGTGCTTTCTTGTTACTTCCGCAAAAAATAATTTGTTAGTCAGGCACACATTCCCTTAACAAGAACATGCTGACTGACTTTGATTAATCAATGCCTTTCAAAAAGATGATTTATTTTGTCCCTTGAATTTTTTTTTCCAATAAGTTACCCACCACTGATGTTAGGCTGCCTGGCCTATAATTACTCAGTCTGTCTCTTTCTCTCTTTTAAAATAAAAAGTATTACATTAATGTCTGTAAGTTCTCTGGTACCAAGGCATAATCAGAGAGGATGTGTACAAATAAAAGTATTTATTATACACTTTGGATTTTTAAAAGATTTTTTCATCTACTTTTAAACAAAAAAGTTGCCAGTTAAAAATGAACGCCTCGTTAATATTCATGTGGAATTCAGTTTCCGATTGAATAAAGTTGCGCACTTTTAAAATGTAATTCAAATTTTGTTTATTGCATACATTTTACTAACTCATTATTAAAAAGCAGAGCAAATAACGAAGTGCTGGAGGAATTCAACGGGTCAAGCAGCATCCGTGGAGCGAATTGACAAGCGACATTTTGTGTCTGGACCCGAAACATGGTCCATTTCCTCCAGAGATGCTGCCTGACTTGCTGAGTTCCTCCAGCACTTTGGTGTTTACTCAAGATTCCAGCGTCTGCAGTTTCTTGTGTCTTTATAAAAACAACTGTTGTGTGATAAGTGCCTGTTATTAATGTTCACTAGCCAGTCTTTTTTATTTACACTTTAAAAAAAACATTTGAAGAAAAACCTATTTATTTAGCTTTCAAAGATTAACCATTGGAAAATAAACGGGAAAATTATTCTACATGTGATTTTTATTGACTTCATACGGATTGACCCTACTTACTTTATATATTTTTGATCACTAACAATTAATTGAAAATGATTTCTAATTGATATATCAAATGTAATGGATAACACCTATCAGACATGGCTCAGTTTTACCCTATTGAATGGGGGAAGAGATTTCAGCTTCAGCACCAAATGATAATGCATTTAAAATTTAATTATACAGAGCACAGGAAATCTGCTTCTTGTGTCCTTATTTCATTGGGATTTGGAATCCTGTGCAAGAACAAACTATTTTTGAAGGACATGGGGTAATATCATTCTAAGATTAAAAATAAATCCCTATCAAAATGTTTTAATATAATGATGCTTTTCTATTCAGTTTGGCAATCCTTTGAATCAAAATCTGTTTTGTGGCAATGAAGGAACAATGGGCTAAATTATTGTGAGATCTAATTCCTGTGTATATACAGTGCCCTCCATAATGTTTGGGACAAAGACCCATCATGCATTTATTTGCCGCTGTACTCCACAATTTGAGATTTGTAATAGAAAAAGTTACATGTGGTTAAAGTGCACATTGTCAGATTTTATTCAAGGGTATTTTTATACATTTTTGTTTCACCAAGGGGAAAAATCATCACAGATTTAAATAATAGAACAAGAATATTTTCTCCTAATTGTTTAGCACCTCGCAACGAGATTGAGAGCTAAAACCTCGATGAGGAAAGCCGAAAAAAAAAGAGCTGAATCAGGATTAAAGAAACATCCAAGCTTTAAACACTTAGTAAAAATGAATGCAGTGCAGTTCCAATTAATTAGTTTATAAACTAATTATAAATGAATGTTTGTGTATGTTAATAGGAAAATGTGGAATGCTGAAAATGCTCCATTAAGGCCAAAAGTTAACAACTCATTTGTACATTCATGACTTTTCAAGTCTTTCTCCCACAAGTGGGGTTCCTACAGTGTCTCCTCATCTCAAAAGAAATGGGGATTGCATTAAGTAACAATGGGCTGCTCACTCATGCTAGGTCATTATAAAGTCATTCAGTGTGGAAATAGGCCCTTCGGCCCAACTTGCACACACTGCCCAACATGTCCCACCAACACTAGTCCCACTTCCCTGCATTTGGCCCATATCCCTCTAAATCTATCCTATCCATATACCTGTAGATGCACAATTATGTGGAGAGTTAAAAAAAGCACAAAGAATGCAAAATAAATCCAAATGATCTACTGTGCCTTGGCATTTATCCACAAGCATCTCATAGATCACAACATTACATTTCCAGATTCTTTAATTGTTTCATTCTCGGGATTGGAGAGTTATAATATCGTTGAATACTTCATGCCAAGAATCTATGAGGAACAATTAGAAAAAGTAATACAACACAAAGAACAGTTTTTTAGTCAATTATATTTAATTGCTTTAAGAAAAAAATCTAGATATTCCTGAGCTGCAAGAAAAACACCATTGCTTTGGACAAGAGTTATCTTTTAATTTCCTAAAAGACCAATTTAGAACAATTACAAGCTGGTGGAACACAAATGAAATTTGATATTCAATTTAGTATAATGAGATTGGTGTAGTTAAGAAGTGTTACAGAATGTAAATAAAAGGAACACATTTATTTACTGCCATTCATAATATCATTGTTCTTCAACATACTTTTGTTTTCGCTGATAGTGTGCGAGTACTGCTGATAAAAAGACAGCAATTGTTGTCCATTAGTAATTGTCCTTGGGTAAGGCCAGTGGTGAGCCAGCTTTTTGAACTGATGTATTATTGTAGTCCAGGATTTAGACCCAATACATTTGCAAGGATGTTGACAGGCCAAGAAGGTCTGAGCTATAGGGAAAGGTTGAGTAGACTGGGACTCTATTCCTTGGAGCGCAGGAGGATGAGGGGTGATCTTATAGAGGTGTATAAAATCATGAATGGATCGGGTAGATACGCAGAGTTTCTTGCCCAGAGTAGGCGAATCGAGGACCAGAGGGCATAGGTTTAAGGCAGGGGTGTCAAACTACCGGCCTGCATCCAGCCCGTGAAGGGGTCCAATCCCACCCGTAGGATGATTTGGGGAAAAAAAAGTATATTCGCCACCATTTATTATGTATCTGTATGGCAGCCGCTCCCTCTCTCTCTCTCTCTCTCTCGCTCTCGCTGCGCTCTCTCTCTCCCTCGCCGCTCCCTCTCTCTCTCTCTCTCTCTCTCTCCGCTCCCTCTCTCTCTCTCGCCACTCTCTCTCTCCCTCGCCGCGCTCTCTCCCCGGACAGGCCATGCGGTGATGCGGGCAGGAAGGGGCCGGCGCTGTGGAACGTGGGGTGTCTCAGCGTTCTTGTGGACACTGGGAAGTGCCTGGGCTGCATCCACAGAGACCGCCACCATGTGCCTGAGACCCAGGTGAGTGCGTGGATAGAGGCTGGTGGGAAGTCGCCGCGCTGTGAATGGGGCCGCAGTTAGCGATCTAGAATCTGAGCTGCTCTCCAGGGTGGGGGCTCTGGGTTTGGGTTAAGGTTAGGTGGGATGTGAAGACGTGCTGGTAGTTATGCGGGAATAGGGAAGAGAAGGGAGAAGGTGGCGGTAAAGGAAGGGAAGGGGGAGCAGATGAGGGAAGGGAGGGTTTTTAGGGATGAGCAAGGGAAGAGAGGGTGTTGAGGGAGGGGAGTGGGGGAGTAGGTGGTAAAGAAAGGAAGTAGGGAGGGAGGGGTGAACAAGGGAGCAGATGAGAGAAGGAATGGTGTTTAGGGATGAGGGAAGGGAGAGGGCAGGTGAGGGAGAAGGTGAGGGTAGAGAAGGACATGAGAGGTGAGGGGAGAAGATGTGGGGGGAAGGAAGAAAGACATAAAGAGAAGGATGGGGAGTGGGGCCTTCAGGTGAGATGATGGACAGACCATCTTTTACCATGCCAGGTAGCTGCTGTTTGGCTGTTCACCACCCAGCCAGCCCATTGTGGGCAAAACATAAACACTGTAGGAAGACTATAATTCAGGGGAACAGAATTAGGCCATTTATGCCATCAATACTTTGCCATTCAACCATGACTGATCTAATTTCTCTCTCAACCACATTCTATTGTCTTCTTTCTCCCTGTGACCTAATCAAGACCTATCAATCTGCCTGAAAAATACCCAATGTCTTGGCCTCCACCACTGTCTGCAGCAATGAATTCCACAGATTCACCACCCATTCCTCCTCATCTCCATTTTGAATGTATGACCTTTTATTCTGATGCTGTGACCTAAGGTCCTAGACTCTCCTATTACTGGAAACATTATTTCCACATCCTAAGTGGGGCTTAGATACCAATCATAAAAGTAATACTTGCTAGACAATCTTCTTCATAAGAAACGAAATTTGTAAAGTGAAGCACTTTGTAGTTATCGCAGAGACTGAGACACATGAGAGCAGGTTGAAAAAATGAACGCAACGAAAGCTGTGGGAACACGCATGTGTGCGTTTGCGCGTGCACAACTGATCCGGCCTTCATGAAGTTGCATTTTGCCCATTCCGGCCATGACTTAAAATGAGTTTGACACCCCTGGTTTAAGGTGAAGGGGAAAAGATTTAATAGGAATCTGAGGTGCAACTTTTTCACTCAAAGGGTGGTGGGTGTATGGAACGAGCTGCCAGGGGAAGTAGTTGAGGCAGGGATTATCCCACGTTTAAGAAGCAGTTAGACAGGTACATGGATAGGACTGGTTTGGAGGGATATGGGCCAAATGCGCAGGTGGGATTTGTGTAGATGGGACACGTTGGCCGGTGTGGACAAGGTGGGTCGAAGGGCCTGTTTCCCCGCTATGACTCTATGACTCTATAATAATAAATGAATGGCAATACATTTCCAAGGTAAGATACCGTGTGACAGGGAAGGAAGTGTGCAGATTGTTTCCAGGCACCTCCTTATGTAGTGGTTATAAGGGAAGCCTTGTGTTTCAATCAATTAGCTTTTTGATCTGCAAGCACAAAATATCAACTCATGCGCAGAAACATACAAGAGGTTTCAATTTGCACTCAACATTCACAAAATGAAACTATCTTTTCATTAGTGCAGTACACACCAACTTTTGAGAATGCTGCCCATGCCATGTAATGTAGAGAGGGAACACTGAGTATTTGGAGCTCCTGAAACCCAACAACCGGTCAAATTTAATCAGCCTCATGCACTGCCTTGAGGACATAAAATGGTGGATGGCACAGAACTTCCTTCAACAAAATGAGAGCAAGTCTGAGGTCATCCTATTCGCCCCCCCCCCCCCCTGGACTCCATCAAAACGATAACAGGCAGCCTTGGAAGCCTATCCTCCCTAGTCAAACCGCATGTCAAAAACCTTGGCGTGATATTTGACTCTGCATTAAAGTTTGACAAGCAAGTCAATGCTGTGGTAAAAGCCAGCTTCTTCTAGCTTCGCACCATAGCTAAAATCAAACCATTCCTCCAATTTGACGACCTTGAAAAAAATCATCCACGCATTCATTTCCTCCCGCCTAGACTACTGCAACTCCCTATACACTGGGATCAGCCAATCATCCCTGTCCTGCCTGCAATTGGTCCAAAATGCCGCAGCGAGACTCCTGACGGGTGCCCGTAAAAGGGACCACATCACCCCGATTCTGGCCTCTCTCCACTGGCTCCCAGTACAGTACAGAATCAACGTCAAGCTCCTCCTATTCACATACAAAGCCATAAACGGGCTTGCCCCCCACTATATCAAAAATCTTCTAACCCACCACCCTATCTCCAGGTCCCTCAGGTCGGCTGACTTGGGGCTACTCACTATCCCGCGGTCTAGGCTTAAGCTCAGCGGTGACCGCGCTTTTGCAGTTGCAGCACCTAGACTGTGGAACAGCATCCCACTCTCCATCAGAACTGACCCCTCCATCGACTCCTTTAAGTCCAGGCTCAAAACCTATTTCTACTCCCGAGCGTTTGAGGCCCTCTGAGGGTGCGCTGTGAACTGTTTATGTATGTGTTGTTATGTTGTGTGCCATTGTCTGTTCTTTTTTAGTACCTGCACTGATGTACAGCACTTTGGTCAACGTGGGTTGTTTTTAAATGTGCTATACAAATAAAATTGACTTGACTTGACTAGGTTTCAGGAGCACAAAGAAGCCTTGCTGAAGCAGCACACTAGTTCCCAGACTACCCACTTGCCCATCCATTAGCCACCTACTGGCCCACCTTTGGCCAAATTGTCCATGTCCCAAATTTGCTTTGTCAATCACCTCTGACTGGACCAGAAGCAAACCATCCTCCATCCCAAGGAGCTGCCTGAGAAGAAAGAGAAGAAGAGGTTATGCTTGGGGAGTTCTGCTGAGAAAACTTGGCCTGTTTATCGGTGGCAGTTACCAAACAATAGTGTGCCAATGGGGAGGGGACTCAGCACTGTGAATAAGATTCTAATGAAGTTGCTTTATCCTGGATGTTGCACTGCAGGCAGGTGCAGAGTTCTCCATTACACTCTTTCTTCAACGTCTAACATTACTGCACCTCCTTGCGTCCCAATCTCAACTTTTATGCTCCAATTTCTAGAGTGTTTATTGAATTATCCCTGAATCTTCCAAGTTTCCGCTATGGAATGCTTTGTCCTATTTTTCATGGACTAGATGCTCTGTATACTTTTCCCTGATGGAATTAGGACATGAAACATGTAGCCATTCCATCAGAAGAAAGTATACATTACTTACCTAACCACAGAACATATGTGGTACAGCTTCAAAATCAACATCAATTGGAGCATCAGCCTTAGCTGTATAAGAGATGCATATGGTTTGAAAAAATATAAACATAGCACAAAAAGTAAGGAAATTTGTGTTTGGTAGATTATTTCTTTGTTGTAACAATGCTTCTTGGCAATAAATCTTATACCGTTGGAAAGCCTGTTTATTTCCCTTTTAAATGGTGCCACATTTGTAAGGAACATGCATTTGTGGGATGAGCAGCAGAGCTGAGTATATGGGTTGCGCCCATGAAAAATTTGCCAAATCTTCTCTGCCAATGCCAAACAGCTTATTCTGCCATTGACTCTTGTTCGGTATTGTTTGGTGGATTGGATGATTGAAGTCTGAAGAAACAAGACATATTGGCAATTTAACAATTTATTCATTTAATAAACAGGAGCCACAGTAGCGTGTGGAAGAACCATACACAGCCATAACAGCCTGGCACCTCCTCCTCATGCTGGTCACCAGCCTGGTCACACACTGTTGTAGGATGGCATCCCATTCTTGTCAGCACCTGGGGGTACCAGAAGCTCAAAACAAGCGTCAATAGCAACAGCAGAATAAGCTGTTTGGCATTGGCAGAGAAGATTTGGCAAATTTTTCATGGGCGCAACCCATATACTCAGCTCTGCTGCTCATCCCACAAATGCATGTTCCTTACAAATGTGGCACCATTTAAAAGGGAAATAAACAGGCTTTCCAACGGTATAAGATTTATTGCCAAGAAGCATTGTTACAACAAAGAAATAATCTACCAAACACAAATTTCCTTACTTTTTGTGCTATTTTTATATTCCAGGGGTGAAGATGGTGCATTTTACCATTGGTTTAAGTGAGTATTGAGCAACTGGATCTACCGTACTGCTCTAATGCAATGCCCACGGTGCCACAAATAAGCGGAGCTGAGGAAACTGACTTTCATTCCTAAGAGTCCTCTCTCAAAATGGAACTAGCTGGGAGCAGTGGCATAATCTGAGCTCTCCCAAGAGTGCTCAGATGGTCTTTTGACAGGTTGCCATTGCTAAAGGCCTTTGAGGGTTTTTTTTTTCAGATGCTGTACATATTTTCAAGGCAGAGATAGATAGATTCTTGATTAATACCGGTGTCGGGGGTTATCTTAATTCCCAGCACATTGTAACAGACCTTTTTGCCTGTAACAGTTTATCTGAAAGTGGCAGCATTGTGGAGGGAGTGATAGATTCAGGAAAGGATTGGGAATGTAGCACTGCCGACATGTTCTATCAATTGTAAGCGTGGAGATTGAGTGGAGAAAATGGGAGTTGATATTTGAGAAATGTATTCACACTACTTGTGTATGCAACATACTGTACATCTATATTACAAAAAAGGTTTAAATATTCAACACATTTTAATTTTACTTATAACACATGTAGCTTATACCGTGTGTTAATGTTGTTCCCGGAATTCAGTATGTGATGAGACTAAGTGACAATTCTAGCAATTTTGTGGCCAGTCAAATGCTCCAGCACCTGACCTCCATTCCATTTCTTACCTGGGTGTTTGACTACACAGATACAGAACTCGGGGATTCACTGAACAGCGAGCAGGACAGAGAGTTGGTGCCAAGAGGTGAAGGCACATCGGCCTATCCTTATTGTAAGTTGAAGATTCAACAGTTCATAGAATAATAACATTGTACAGGATGGAAAGGTCCCCGTCAGCTCACTTCATCCATGGTGACCATGATGCCTATCAATGCTCATACCATTTGCCTACATTAAGCTCAAGTCCCTCTACTCTCCTATCCAAGGAACCGCCCAAATGCCTTATAAATGCTGTAATTATATCTACCTCTGCCATCTCCTCTGGCAGCTCGTACCAGTCATTCACCATCCGCCCTATTAAAACGTGGCCGTCAGATGTCCATTAAATTCTCCCTCTTACATTAAATCTGTACTCTCTGATTCTAGACCCCCACCCCCTCCCTTCTCTGGGAAAGGGACACTGACTGACTGACTATCCTGTCCATGCCACTTGTAATTTTATAAACCTTTATCAGGTTCCTAAAACGATAACGTTTATGTATGTTTGTATTTTGCATGTCATAATATCTCAGACACCAGGAAAATGGTTAATCTATTGTAAATTTCATAACCAACAAACCTGTACATCTTTGAAATGTGAGAGGAAACCAGTGTACCCTGAAAAAACCCACGCAGTCACAGGAAGAACATACAAACTTCGTACAGACAGCATCCGTAGGCGGGATTGAACCCGGGTCTCTGGCATCATAAGGCATCAACTCTACCGCTGCGTCACTGCCAATCCAATTACAGTTTGAATTTGTAAATCACATTGACATAATACATATATAAAAAATATGAAACTACCACAAAAAGGTAAGAGAATTAAAACATGCTTAAAACGGTCATCACCTTTAGCAGACTGGGCATGTGATGCACAATTGCAGTAGGAATGGCTTCCCACATCTGATCCGCGCTAGCAATCCCATCGTATCTAATCCCTACTCTTATTTATATCCTCAATATGTGTTTCCTTTGCATTCTTGAATACAATTTTAGCAAGATTAATTTTTTTTTACAATAAAATGTTCACTGCCTCTACGTGCAATGACAGTGGTCACTGCTCCTGATTTCTTGTAATAAAAACTTTGAGTTACTGAATCATTCATCAGTGTGGGTAAATTTGTATTGTTATTGTTTTCTAACTATTTCATGAATTTGTTCATGTCTATCAGGTCCCTCAGTTTTTCTGCTCCATTGTCTACCAGGCAGCTTCGTTATGAGTCGGACAGCTTAACTATAGTGGGGTGGACAAAACGGCAACGTATAATCCAACAGTCTTATTCAGGTCCATTAACTTAGTTACTTCTCTTCCCCACCTGACTCAACAGTTCTTTCTTACCTGGATCCACCTATCATTTCTCGACTCTTGCCCCACCCCTTCCTCTTACCTCTTTTTACCAGCAATCTCCTCTCCATTAGTCTGACGAAGACTCCCTACCCGAAATGCTGTCCGTCTATTTCCCTCCGCAGATGCTGTCTGACCTACTGAGTTCCTCCAGCAGTTTGATACCCACTGCTTTGATTTTGTTTGCTCAGCGTTATGTGTGTGCATGAGTGTGTTTTATATATGTTTCCAATATATTATATGCTGCGATATATTACCACGACTGTGTGTTGTTTGAGCAGGATCATTCTCTTGCAAGGGAAATAAGATGGGTTCTTGATCTTCCACGGCAGTACAGTTCAAATCAAGGACAGATACATTAATATGGCAACCTTGTACTGTATATATACTTGCATGGCGCAGAAAGGCTGTTTTCCAGAAAGAGGCAACACATCATTTTCCTTATCAGATTGCTCAAGTGGCAAAGCCATTAATTAACATGATTCTAACTGTATCACCCGTGGTAAGAAGAGGAAACAAACTGTGGAAGTATTTCAAATCGTTTGGGGGGGGGGGGGGGGGGGGTCCAAAACCAATAAATGCTGAGATGTGAAAGTATTTTTGTCATTTTAACATATTTATTTGGCATGTTCTAGTGTGCGGCAGTTTGAGGTGGAATTAATTAAATCCGTTCATTTAATTTGCTGATATGTAAAATAAGGCTTCCAGATGTCTCTTATGGACCATCTTATTTGTGGTTCATTCAAGCTACCAGTCTGCATTTGCATCAGTCTGAATAAGGGACTCGACCCAAAACGTCACCCATTACTTCTCTACAGAGATGCTGCCTGTCCCGTTGAGTTACTCCAGCATTTTGTGTCTACAGTTTAAACCAGCATCTGTGGTTCCTTCCTATTCACTTATTGACTTCCAGTTCCTCAGTGCTGGAGGAGCTGCCATTCAGATGCATAAAATACAACTATTTACAGATAAAGGAAACACAATTACAAAAGCCCAGGGGCATTTACTTACTTTGCTTATCTTGCAATCAGAGAGTGACAGGCTGCAAATGCTCTTCCCGCTTTCAGTCAGTTGATCACTGTGATGATAGAGCTGTTTTTCTAAATTGATGTGATTTTAAAATTTGCATTGTAAATCTGTAATAATAGATGAGAGCACTCACCTTGAAATGTAACACCAACAGCTGACAAACATCTTATCGTCAACAGTGATAAATGTAATGTAGTAAACAAAGAGGAAGTTGGAAGATGGAGTTAGTTTGGAACTGAGAGGAAGAAATTTAAGAGACAATGTTATAATTTGACTTTAGAGATTTTAGAGAGAGAGCCTGGAAAAAGGTCTACCTGCTCACTGAGTCCGTGCCGACCAGCGATCACCCCGTAGACTGGCATCAGGACCAATATACAGAAGACAATTAACCTATGAACCTCTACGTCTTTGAAACGTGGGAGGAAACCGGAGCACGAGGAGAAAGCCCACATGGTCACAGTGAGAACGTACAAACTCCATTCTGACTGGATTAGACCTGGGTCTCTGGCGCTCTAAATGGCCTGTCCCACTTAGGCGATATTAAGCCGACTGCCGGCGATTAGGCTGTCGCCAACAGTTCGCCGGGGTGTCGCGGGCATGATCGTGAGGAGTCTTCAAAGAATCGTAGTGGATCTCGGCGCATCGCTGAGAAATCTACCGGTATGAAATTTCTCGGCGACAGCTGGCTTGTCGCCAGGTACCGTTGCTTATTGTGGGCGCTGTCGCGTGGTGTCCCCAGGTTTGCTAGGTTCTCTTAGATGCATTTAAGGGCCTGTCCCACTTAGGTGATTTTTTAGGCGACTGTCAAAGTAGTAGCAGATCGCCGAAAAAATTAACCCTACGGCAATGTCCATGACAATGCCCACGACAATGACCGTGACAATGCCCGTGACAAGCTAAGACAACCTACCACATAGGCGACGGCAAGCTGACGACAACCGGCGACTCAGTCTTCGCTACCTAGGACGTCCACTACGACAGGGACCACGGCAAGCAAGACAACCAACGAAAACCTGCACTTATGTGGAGGTGTCACAAGCACAACTCACACGTGAACAAACCGACAGCAAGTTCCATCCAGTGAAATTTCTAGGTATATTTTGCATTCGTGTGAAGTGTCCGTTTAAAAAATATGTATTTTGGCATGCATTTACCCATCTTTCATAGGAATATATTGTTTTTGAATAAAGTTGATTTTGGTGATTATTAAAAAAATAGGTGTCGGAATTTATTGAATTTGTAAGTACTTTATCATGACATCTCATTCAAAGATTCTAGTCGCATTCATTGTGACCATTAAAATCAAACGCTGACACACGCGCTGCGCTATGAGAACACTTTTCATTCATTTATTTAGATCAATGAGGCAAGCACATCCACAGGCATTTCACTACATTTATTAAAGGCCAAAGCTCACACATAGACAGACACTACTAACACAAAGATAAACAAAGTTTTACTGCTATGCTGTTTGCAGGGGGTATGCACACCTGACCATAAAGGACAGTGATGTGTGAAATGGTCTGGCCGGACCTTGCTGTCCTTATGGTCAGGTGTGTATACCCCCTACAAACAGCATAGCAGTAAAACTTTGTTTATCTTTGTGTTAGTAGTGTCTGTTTATGTGTGAGCTTTGGCCTTTAATAAACGTAGTGAAATGCCTGTGGATGTGCTTGCCTCATTGATCTAAATAAATGAATGAAAAGTGTTCTCAGAGCGCAGCGCATGTGTCAGCGTTTGATTTTAATGGTCAAAATGAATGCGACTAGAATCTTTGAATGAGATGTCATGATAAAGTACTTACAAATTTAATAAATTCTGACACCTATTTTTTTTTAAATCACCAAAATCAACTTTATTCAAAAACTCTTTGAATGAGATGTCATGATAAAGTTCAGGCTTTGCAAACCTTGCAAACCTGGGGACAGCATGCGACAGCGCCCACAATATGCAACGATACCTGCTGACAAGCCAGCTGTCGCCGAGAAATTTCAAACCGGATGATTTCTCAGCGACGCACCGAGATCCACTACGATTCTTGGAAGACTCATCACAATCTTGCCCGCCTCATCCCGGTGAACTGTCGGCGACAGCCTAGTCGCCGGCAGTCGCCTTAAAATCGCCTAAGTGGGACAGGCCCTTTCAGGGCCTGTCCCACTTAGGCGATTTTTCAGGCGACTGCCGGCAACTGTCAAAGTCGTAGCAGATCGCCAAAATTTTCTTTTACCCTACGCCAATGACCACGACAATGCCGAGTCAGGTCGAGATTACACCGTCTTCGGAAACATCGCGAAATTCCCACGTTTATCAATGCTTCTCCGGCTTCCTAATTTTCGCTGAAATCACTGACAAGTCGGTAATTACTTGAGAGTTTTGAAATATAACATCTTGCCTTGGTTACTTGAAAGCCAAGCTTCACGGTAACAAGGCATGAACTGGATTTACTTCCAGTTTACTAATAGCAGTATTAAGAAATTTAAATTTAATAGTGGTTGAATGGATTTTTGTGCGGTGTGTGGGCATTCTTTGAAAACGTACGGGAGATGCATATCTGGTTTTGGGTTGCATATATGGGTTGGGAGCCTACTTGAAATGTAATCGCTGATGGCCATAAACATCGTGAAAATTCCCACGCTTACCTGACCGTCAAACTGTCGCCTCCAATCTACCTGTCAAATGTCCTGACGGTGAATATATTGGTTAAACACAAGTATTTTATGGTATCTTCAAATGACTTTACTTAATTTAATATTACGTGCTTCTAAGGCAGCAGCTCTACCGCTGTGCCACGGTGCCACCCATTTTGGGCCCGATATGTTGTCAGTTGGTACTTTTGAAATTTGTCTGGTTGAAATAATTGTTTTATCTATAACAATAAACTTGCTGGGAATGTACTACACATATTTTTTAACATTTTTTGAGGAAATAAGAAATGTCCTGTTGCATGAATTTCCCGAATGCAATACATTTATTTTAAATGCCAGTTTTCTCCATGCATAATCCATTTTTACTGCAGTAATATTTTGAAGAATTAATATTAATTTCAAGGGGATAATGGAAGATCTTAAGTAAATTGACTAAGGAATAATGTGCAATAAATTCATAGATGAGGATGTCGTTAAAGATATTTGATTGAACATGAAGGGTGAAATATATTCCAGGGCTTAGAAAGCACAGATGAAACAAAGACGATCCAGACAAGTCGAATTTAAAGAAATAAAAATGGAAAAAACATCTCTAAATGATGTGGAAAGATATGTGAAGAACACAAGAAGAACAATTGTGTGAACTGCAATGGAACCGAGGTTACTAGAATGAAGTGACTAAGATTGTACAGTCAAAAACTAAGATGTTGATGGGATGATGGAACGATAGATAGGACAGTATAAAATAGTTTTAGTTTAGAGATACAGATACAGTGCAGAAACACTCCCTTTGGCCCGCCGAGTCCATGCTGACCAGCGATTCCTGCACGCACGTTAGTCCTACACACATTAGGGACAATTTACATTTATACCAAGCCAATTAGCCTACAAACCTGCACTTCTTTGGAGTGTGGGAGGAAACCGGAGATTCCGGAGAAACCCCATGCAGGTCATGGGTTGAACGTACAAACTCTGTACAATAGATAATAGACAATAGATGCAGGAGTAGGCCATTCGGCCCTTCGAGCAAGCACCACCATTCAATGTGATCATGGCTGATCATTCTCAATCAGTACCCCGTTCCTGCCTTCTCCCCATACACCCTGACTCCGCTATCCTTAAGAGCTCTATCTAGCTCTTTCCCAGTCAAGTACCCGTAGTAAGGATGGAACCCAGGTCTCTGGCGCTGTAAGGCAGCAACTCTACTGCTGTGCCACCATCATATAACTTCAAATATGAGATAATCTCGACATCACTCCCAAATCTGTGTGCTCAAGGAAATGAAAATGGGTTCATGTGGCTGGTGAATGGTAATGGAGTTAGGGCTTCAAACTCCGAGGACATACAAACCCATTATTTTGTTAACAAGATAATATACATAGAACATAGAGCACACCCTTCAGCCCACGATGTCTATGCTGACCATGATGCCTTGGACTGTCCTGAACATTAGCTGTTGCCATTCTCCTCATGCAACCAGCCATCGCGTCTTGCAATATTTAGGTAATTAAATACTAATGGGGAAATTACTTAAGAGTACAGGACTATAAAAAGAATGAGACCCTTTATTACATTGTTGAAGGCGACAGGTTCTGATTTAAGCGAAGGGTAGTGACAGGGGAAGTGGGGTCGGTGGAGGGGGATGAGTATATTTTGCTCAGTGGAAGGCTTTGACTAGTATCTTCACTGGGCAATCAGGATGGATGCATCGCTGGGATTAAGCCTGGGGAACTGTGGCTCGGGTGAAGAACGTCATGAAGTGAAGGGTGGAAAGCCGTCAGGGACAATGCTGAAAGAATCATAAGTATTAGAAATAAATCAAAATACTGGATGTTTGACTGAAATATTACCTCTGTTTCACTTTCTATAGATTGCGCCTGAGGGTTTCTAGCATTTTCTGTTTTTAAGTCATAAGTATTATATTAATTCTATAAAAGGACAAAAAACATACTGGAATAATACAATACTTACATGAAGTGGGGGAGAACATCATTGAATTGGATTGGAGTCAAACCTTCAGACAGAGATGTGGTGGACCAATTGCCGATTTGTGAGAGAGAAGCTAGTTTGGATACAGTCCGAGTGCATTTCCACAAGAAGAGAAGGGGGAAAGCAAAGTCAAAATGGCAAAGCATTAGAGAATGAGATCAGGTTTAAAAAAAAGATGCCTCATGACATATGTCGGCTTGATTAATAAGTACAGAAGAGATAAAAAAAGAAACGAAAATCAAAGAGACAGAACAAGAATAGGTTGGCAACTAACATCAAAATGAATCTATCCGGAATGACCTCCTTTGGCATGATAGCAGGGTAGTCCAAAGTGAAGTGGAGTACATTACGTTCCAAAATAAAGGTTTGTTTTACAGAGCCCATGAAAAAGCATGGCATTTCCTGCAGTGAGAAAAACACATGTTCACAATTTACCTCTTACAGTGACAGTTTGGCCCTTAAAACTAGTTGCCAATCAGCCAGATCTTCCCACAATGCAGGGACTTCCTTCTGATAGTAGCAAGCCCCATGCCTAGAAATTTCCCAGCAGCACACAGCTCCATCCCCCTCACCATCAAAACCATTAATCAACATCAGCAGAAGGGCTTGAATGCCCGTGAATGTCTCTGAGCATCCAAAACTAATGAAAACCTATAAACATCAGTCATATTATTGAATAAGTAAAAATGACTGAACGTTTAAAAAATAAAAATACTTAAGGATATTAGATGTATAAGTATATTTAAGGGTATGATTACAGTTATTATTGAAGGTAGACACAAATGCTGGAGTAACTCAACGGGTCAGGCAGCATCTCAAGGAATGGGTGACGTTTCGAGTCGAGACCCTTCAGACTGATGTCAGGGGAGGGGGCGGGACAAAGATAGGATGTAGTAGGAGACAGGAAGACAGTGGGAGAACAGGGGAGGGGAAAGAGAGGGACAGAGGAACTATCTGAAGTTGGAGAAGTCAATGTTCATACCGCTGGGGTGTAAACTTCCCAAGTGAAATATGAGATGCTGTTCCTCCAATTTGCGCTGGGCCTCACTATGACAATGGAGGAGGCCCATGACAGAAAGGTCAGACTGGGAGTGGGAGGGGGAGTTGAAGTGCTGAGCCACCAGGAGATCAGATATATTATGTTGATTAATTTTAAACAATGTAAATTAACCCAGCACAGACCCGATGCTCTGATTTTTGCAGCACATCTGCTGGGAAATTGCAGATAGCAGGGTAGTCCAAAGTGAAGTTCTGCATGAAGTTCCAAGAATATATATATTTTTTTCCCCTAAGTCAACCCCTGCTACCGCTGGAACTGGTGTTGCATGGAGATGTCTTTACAGTGCGGGGAAGTTTAAGGGCAGGTCTGGTATTTAAGTCATTGTGGGATTCGGTAGAGAACACGATGAGAAACTGTTTGCTTTGGCTGAAGGGTTGATGATGTGGCAAAGATTTAAGGAGGTCGGCAAAAGGCAGGAAGAAACTTGATGCAAGCCCTTTTTCTACACAGTAAGAGTTCAGAATTTGGAACAACTTCCCGATGGAATGAAACAACAGCTTTAACAGCGGCAAGGGAAATCAATAAAATCCAGGGATATTAGGAAAGAAAGTCAGGCACAGATGCTGCAAAATGGCCTCTTTCTGCACCGTGCTCCAATGATTGCTCTTCTCTGGGAAAGTTTTCAGTCTCATGTTTCTGCTTGCCATCTGCCTTCATCATTATTTCTGTAGTACACAACTTGTTGGGTTAAAACAATGGTTAAGACGTGTAGCAAGGAACTGCAGATGCTGGTTTACACTGATGATAAGACACAAAATGCTGGAGTAACTCAGCGGGACAGACAGCATCTCTGGAGAGAAGGAATGGGTGACGTTTCGGTTTTCAGGACCCTTCTTCAGACAGATCATAGCTTTATTATGGGGGAGGCAGCATTGGCAATCTGAAACTCCTCCGAGAGCCACTCATGTGAAAGTAAATGTCCCAGACCCATTAGGAAAGCTCATTGTTGCCATTCCATCTGCAGACAGAGGCTGCATTCATTATGGTACCCAGGGGCCCAATACTAACTGTTGCGATTTCCAAGCAATGCTGCTAAAAGTGAGCACTTGAGCCCTGCCAGGTTAACTTATATATTTTGAATTGCTTAAGTTAACAAGCATAGTCACTATTATAAACGTATTTATATGTATTTGCTAGTTTTAGGTGTTTTAAACATTTTTATTTTCAAAACATTCATTTTACATTGTTCGTACGTTAGATTGATTTTTCAATAGGTTTTGATTAGTTTTGTTTGTGAACATACGGGAGGGATATGTGTAGGAAGGAACTGCAGATACCGGTTTACCCCGGAGGTAGACACTAAATGCTGGAGTAACTCAGCAGGGCAGGCAGCATCTCTGGAGAGAGTCTGAAGAAGGGTCCTGACCCGAAAAGTCACCCACTCCTTCTCTCCAGAGATGCTGCCTGCCCAGCTGAATTACCCCAGCATTGTGTGTCTATTTACAGAGGGGATAGCTTTGCACACAGATAGGACACTTGTAGACATGGCCTTGCCATTTTCAGCAGGAGATCCCTGTGTTGTGCAAGGCCAGGCTGATTACCAGCTGGTTTCAGGGACCAACATGTTCCTGGAGGGAAGTGACAGAAGGGCTTGTGTGTGACCCGCCACTCAGTGAGGTAGATGGGATCAAACCATCTGCAGGCTGCATGTGTAGAAAGAAACTGCAGATGCTGGTTTAATCCGAAGATAGGCACAAAATGCTGGAGTAACGCAGCGGGACACACAGCATCTTTGGAGAGAAGGAATGGGTGAAGTTTCAGGTCGAGACCCTTCTGCAGGTTGCATGTTGTGTACTACAGAAATAATGTAGGTATTACTGGTGCGCTCGATAATTGGTGCTGAATGATGCTGTGTAAAAGCAAGGTCAATGAGCAGTCAAAGATAAGGTTTACTCTTGATAATTGTCTGGTATCTGATATCATTAAAAGCAGAGCACCGATGATTACCTACACTTTATAGGGTTTCTTTCCTTTGCCATTTTATCTACGCGGTATGCTGAGTAAACTCTTGAACAAATGAGTTTCCCTTCTTCCAGAGATGCTGCCTGTCCCGCTGAGTTACTCCAGCATTTTGGGCCCTATGATGTGTACTGAGGCAATAACCAGCATGGTTAGTTCTGAATGAACACTAAAATTATAATGAGGTCAGAACACTGGAATTTTTTGAGGATGTAACTAGGAAAATTGACAGGGGAGAGTCAGTGGATGTGGTGTACCTCGACTTTCAGAAAGCCTTCGACAAGGTCCCACATAGGAGATTAGTGGGCAAAATTAGGGCACATGGTATTGGGGGTAGGATACTGACATGGATAGAAAATTGGTTGACAGACAGAAAGCAAAGAGTGGGGATAAATGGGTCCCTTTCGGAATGGCAGGCAGTGACCAGTGGGGTACCGCAAGGTTCGGTGCTGGGACCCCAGCTATTTACAATATACATTAATGACTTAGACGAAGGGATTAAAAGTACCATTAGCAAATTTGCAGATGATACTAAGCTGGGGGGTAGTGTGAATTGTGAGGAAGATGCAATAAGGCTGCAGGGTGACTTGGACAGGTTGTGTGAGTGGGCGGATACATGGCAGATGCAGTTTAATGTAGATAAGTGTGAGGTTATTCACTTTGGAAGTAAGAATAGAAAGGCAGATTATTATCTGAATGGTGTCAAGTTAGGAGGAGGGGGAGTTCAACGAGATCTGGGTGTCCTAGTGCATCAGTCAATGAAAGGAAGCATGCAGGTACAGCAGGCAGTGAAGAAAGCCAATGGAATGTTGGCCTTCGTAACAAGAGGAGTTGAGTATAGGAGCAAAGAGGTCCTTCTACAGTTGTACCGGGCCCTGGTGAGACCGCACCTGGAGTACTGTGTGCAGTTTTGGTCTCCAAATTTGAGGAAGGATATTCTTGCTATGGAGGGCGTGCAGCGTAGGTTCACTAGGTTAATTCCCGGAATGGCGGGACTGTCGTATGTTGAAAGGCTGGAGCGATTGGGCTTGTATACACTGGAATTTAGAAGGATGAGGGGGGATCTTATTGAAACATATAAGATAATTAGGGGATTGGACACATTAGAGGCAGGAAACATGTTCCCAATGTTGGGGGAGTCCAGAACAAGGGGCCACAGTTTAAGAATAAGGGGTAGGCCATTTAGAACGGAGATGAGGAAGAACTTTTTCAGTCAGAGAGTGGTGAAGGTGTGGAATTCTCTGCCTCCGAAGGCAGTGGAGGCCAGTTCGTTGGATGCTTTCAAGAGAGAGCTGGATAGAGCTCTTAAGGATAGCGGAGTGAGGGGGTATGGGGAGAAGGCAGGAACGGGGTACTGATTGAGAGTGATCAGCCATGATCGCATTGAATGGCGGTGCTGGCTCGAAGGGCTGAATGGCCTACTCCTGCATCTATTGTCTATTGTCTATTGTCTAACACTGGGGCAAATACGGCTGGTTAATTGCACATGGGTGAAAGTAACTTAAATGTATTCCTTTTTGTGGTGGGAACACTTATTTAGCCTGTTTGTACTGATTTTAACACCATTTATTCTGCAATGCAGTGAGGCAGTCCATACCAGCATACCTATAGCTCTACGCATTGCAGTTACGGTGCATAATTTACAGAGCTGTCCAATCCCTTTCTCTTAGGATAGAATATATTGTTGTATTTCTCCATTTGCACAATGTTTTGCTGTGTTTTTCTGAACGAATTGTGAGGACAATTCTTGGCAAGATGTTACAATGTTTAACTGAGCTGATGCTGAATGTTCACAGTGATGCCTGTCACTGTTGTAAATAGCAAAGGCTCCAGGCCACATTGGTGCCTCACTTCTGTCATTCAGCGGAGCAGCGTTACGATCTCTTACTCCTTGTATCGGGCTTTCAGCAGAGAGTCAACACTGGAAACTGACTTTCCGAAAATTAAAGATGACCCATCCTATCTTTATTAGCATTCAATCAAAGGGTTGTGGAGGCTCAATCATTGGGGATATTTGACGAGATAGATCAGAGTATTGAGGGCTCTGGGGAATTGGCACTGGAGCAAATGAGACCAGGGTGGATCAGCCAGGATAGCATTGAATGGCAGGGCAGGCTTGAAGGGATGTTGCCCTTCATAACTGGATGGGTGTGGGAGCACAAGGGAAGTTGGGTGCAGTAGCATTGAAGATGTTGTGAATAGCTAGTGCTAACCCATTGACTTCCATAACTGGGGAAAAGGCAGGATCTGGATTTCAATGTTAATCTTTTTAGTGCCTGAAATGATTCTTCATTGATCCAGATTGATGACAGCGAGCATGCATTATTTGTGCCAGTCAATACACTCCATTATTTGTGCAGTATTGTATTTTGTTTCTGATTAGATTACTCACTTACACGTATCCACAGTCTTTGGCACTTGCTTCTGGCTACCCGTCTGGATGTGCCGTGAATTCTGACTGCAATCCTCTACACTCCCATGTGAGCATGATCCCCCTGCAATAGGAAACCACAAAAAAAACCTGCAGACGCTGGAAATCTGAGTTTAAAACAGAAAATGTTAGAAATACGCAGCAGGTCAGACCGCATCAGTAGAGAGAAAATAAAAGTTGACATTTCAGGTTGATGGTCTTTTGTCAAAACAAGGAATAGTTAGAGAACAACCATGTTTTAGGTTGCAAAGGACAGGGCGGAGGGAACAATTACAATGGCAGCGATGTTTTGGGGATCAAGAGAGTGCAAATGACACAACTGATGGTGGTACTACCATAGAGAGGGTGGTAGTTCCAGCTGAGATATGGATAGTGAGATGGAGAACAGAGGAGAGCAAAATAAAAACAGTGTTGTAACTGTGACATGTAAAATACTGCAGTCACTGAAAATCAAGAAAAGTTCTTCCTCTTAAGTAAAGAATTATTACTGGTCTTCAAGGGAGGCCACCCAATCATTGCATTTATAATGAATGCCAGGGGCATGCATATTTTTATGTGCCAAAAAGACGATGGTGGATTTAATGATTTGACAATAGAACACAGTTGTAGATTAATTATTTTTTTACTGTACAAGGTAAATCATACCTTGTATTTAATTGAAATCCAAACATTAAATCTACCAGTGTTGTGCAAACATCCATTAATTCTCCAATTATAATTTTAAGCAAAATAACTACACATACAACGTGACTATTTCTTGACTCAAGGCATTTGCAGAGATTTCTGAAATGAACAGCAGATTGATCTGTTTCTGCGAGAGAATGCCATGTTAGTGTTTACAACCCTTCAGGGCAGCTCTATACTCCTGTCCTATTAATCTAGAACATCCCTTTTTGTTTTTGATAACCGGTTGTGTGCACAGTAATTTAGTTTTTAATTTCATTTTCAAGCAATCACCATTCCAATTTGTCAACTTCCATAGATAAGGAAAAGCTTTAATTAGAAATTCTCTAATTTCACACCAGTGAAACATATGGCAATTAAAGTATAAGGAATAAGTGCACTTCTTTCAGGATTACTCTAAAGTGCTTTCTCTATTAATCCACTTAACATTCTGTATTTTTCAGAAAACCAAAATATTGTGTTTGTCTACTTGCCAGGGCCTACTATCATTAGTATGTCCTAGTACAGCTGCAATAGCAACACAGTGCTGCAGCTTTCTGCTGTGAACAAGAAAATACAGTCCCTAACCATGGTACCGCTGGAGCTGAATTTTACAATGTCACCAAATGTTTGACTTCTTTAACCAGTAGTTTATGAAACTAAGGGCATATAACAGAGACACAAGAAACCGCAAGATGTTGGAAACTTGAGCAGAAGATAGGGCAGGAAAACATCAGGTTTTCCCCCACCATCTACCGCATCCAACAAATCATTCTCCGACATTTCCATTGCCTTCAATGTGATCCCATCTCCACCCTATCCCATTTTCTGTAGAGGGCACTCTCCCTGCAACTCCTTGGTTCGGTTATCCCATCCCACTCAACCAACTCCCTCCCCAGCACTTTCCCCTGCAACTGCAGGAGATGTAACATCTTTCCCCTGCAATTGCAGGAGATGTAACATCTGTCCCTCTACTTCCTCTCTCACTTAAATCCAGGGTTTCCAACAGCCATTGCAGGTTCACATGCACTTTGTGCAACTTCATCTATTGCATTGGGCACTCCCGATGTTACCTCCTTTACGCCAGTGAGACTAAGCATAGATAAGGTGTCCATTTCATCGAACACTTGCTCTTGTTCCACCAAGGCCTGCTGGATCTCCCAGTTGCTGACCATTTTAACTCCCTTTCCCATTCCCACATTGAGCTTTCTGTCCTTGGCCTTCTCCAATGCCAGTGGAGGCCGCACGCAAACTGGAGGAGCAGCACCTCATATTCCACTTGGGGAACTTGCAACCCAATGGTGTGAACATTGCATTCTTAAATGTCATGACATAATCCCACCCACCTCCCCACCCCAATACATATATATTTATCCCAGCATCTCCCACCACCCTAGTCACATTGCTCCTTTCCCCTGCTCCATACACTTAATTCCCATTCTAGAGTCCCACATTTCTCTTTTATTCCACCTTTTTTCCCTTTGACTGTCATCCTTCCCACCAGCTTTACATTTACAGCCTCTTCTTTTCATATATGACACCCACTTGTCTCCCTTTCACTTCTAGCCTTTGTCACTTATTGCACTCGTCTGCTGATCAACCTCCCCCCCCATACCTGTATCCACCTATCTATCGTTAGGCTTTGCCCCACCCCATCTCTCTTTTCCAGCTTTCTTCCCCCCTATTTCTGAGTTTCAACATAAGAAACTGACCTTCTGAAAATAAAAGTTACATTACATATTTTTTTTCATACAAGCATTAAACCAAAGGGTGTGGAATCTCCATCATTGGGTGTATCTAAAAAGAATGCTGATCAGGGAATTGAGGGCCCTGGGGAATTGGCACAGAGGGAGATGAGGCATGAATTGATCAGCTGTGAATGTATTGAATGGCACGGAAGGCATTAAGGGACATTGATCTTTATGAGTGGATGTTTGTGGAGGCACTTGGGAACTTGGATGCAGTGACATTAAAAGCATTGTGAAAAAACAGTGCTAACCCATTGACTTCCACATTTGTGGAAAAGTCCCTTGAGAGGGGCTCCCTCTGTGTTATTACTTGAAGTTGGAGAATTCAATGTTCTTGTACTACCCAAGCAGAATATGAGGTGTAGTTCTTCCAGTTTGCTGCTGGTCTCAATCTGGCAATGGAGGAGGACAAGCACAGATAGGCTGGGATGTAAAGGAAAGGAAAGTTAAAATGGGATAGCAACCGGGAGCTCCAGCAGGCCTTAGGATGTAATGGTCGCCAATGGGCTCGCCAATATAAAGGAGGTCACATCCAAGGCACTGAATGCAAGAAACAAGGTTGGAAGAAACGCATGTGAACCTGTATCCATCTTTCACTTGCGAAGCTTTGCTCCACACCCATCTCCCTTTTCTAGCTTTATCCCCACCCCCTTCCTAACTCCATCCATCTGAAAAAGGATCCTGACCCAAACCGTCGCCTGGTCATTCCCTCCTCCGATGAAGCCTGGCCCACTGACTTCCTCCAGCCCTTTGATTTTAACACATAGCTGACACATAGCAGTACCTGCAAATAGGCAGGTAGGCGTTTATGGACAATGAGAGGATTGTACATTCTTTTAAATGTGTTATCAGGTTAGTGATTTGGGAATTATTTCTCGCTGTCCGGATGTTGTTTGAGGTGTAATTACTTTAAGCTTTTTCTGAAGGATGTTTCCATTGTCTTGCATTGCTGCCAGCCGTTGTAACTGTCATGTTTATCACCTTTGTTTAATTGCATTTCACCCATAATCAATTAACTTGCTGACATGAGTATTTGCTTTGCTTTATCTGCAGTGGCTTTGTCTGATTCTTGAATGCCCTGGGTGAGCCATGCAGCTATTATGTAAATCTTTGCCAAGCAACCGTGACTTAGGTATGGGCAGTAAGAAATATCAGAAATTCCCCAGTGATTTCAAAGTCAATTGCTATGCTTAAGGCATATAAAAGTTTAAAAATTTCATTCGAAATCCTCTATCTATTTTAACGTTAGTAACTTGATGATGTTAATTTAAAATTTAAAAATTCCAGAAGGAGCAATATATGTGTCTTTATAATTGTCAAAAAGGACATGGATGGTTAAATGTATCTGGAGATTACAAGCTCTCCTCTGGAGCTAAAGAACCCCCATACTAGGCTAGATTGAAAGGAATACTAGATTGGTTCTGAATTGACTGAAAATGGTTTTGTGCCTGGATTCACAGCTGTGTTAGTCATGGACTAGCCTGATTTATAAAGCTGAATTTGCTGAAAGACAAGAATGGATCCAACAAGGTAAACATCTTGTGTACCTCACCGCTGGTATGAGCCAGAATAAGACCCACCCAAAATGAAAACTTCATTAGCTGCCAAAGCTAGGCAGCCATGTAATGCAAATTTGTAATGTTTGTGGGAATAACCAGTGACATTGGCCCATTGGGACAATAGACAACTGCCGTGCGATTTTGAATTTGTTAGTTGTCCCTACCTCATTCATTATTGTTAAGTCATCCCTGCACAAGTATTTCAAGGTAAAGTGGACAGTGTCCCTTGAGAGCCAATGATCGATTGCGTAAATATTATGAAGCATTTTTTTCATACTATTCAATTAATTGCTGTTAGGGTTAATTAATGTTAGGGTAAGCATATAAATGAAACAACTTTATTAAAAGTACAAATTGAACCAAAAAAACATAATGAAACATTGGTAAGAATATCTCTTTTATTGGATGTATTAATTTATAGCAGTAAATATAGAGTCATACAACACAGGAACAGGCCCTTTGACCCGACTCGTCTATGCTGACTAATATACCCCACCTAAGCTAGTCCTATTTGCCTGTGTTTGGCCCATATCTTTCTAACTATTCCTACCCACGTACTTGTTCAAGTCTTTTAACAAGCAAATATATTAATATTTCTTTAATGGTATTAAGGGCAGAAATAGTTTTCTTCAAAACAGAAGCATGTTTTTCTATCTTATGTTTGTTAACGTGATAATATTTGATCAGTAGCTTAAATAAAGAAGTGATCGGTCATTTTGAATAGGTTCATAGTGAGTGAGTGAGTATTTAATTACTCTGAATTAATTCTAGTTGTATACTTCAGGCAGGTGAGAATGAGTCTGTAGCCTTACTTCCCAGAAATAGCCCTACAAATATCCTGCTGTTTCGAGATATGGACTAGCAGCATTTGTGAAGTGATGGGTCACACTAATGGAGAGATGTGTAGTAAGGATGCATTTTAATACTAATGGCTCATCTTATATCACTGCGGAGTTGATAGGTGATTACAGAAGCAGGTAACCTATTGGCTATACTATTGGCAGTCAGTTATAGCTCCCTCGTGAGACTTGGTTATGTCCAGCACTGAAGTTAATGGAATTGAACTTTGGGAGGTGATTACAATAAACAACCAATTCTTTGTTGCCAATATATTGTTAGTGACTGCAGATGATTTCCTGCCAGCTTATATTCTTAATAATTGTGTAGGGCAACAGCTTATTAACCTCATTCCCCAAACCCCCCAAATTGTTGTAGACGTTTCTCGTGTTGTGGAATGAATCATTCTTGGAGCTTGTATCCTAATGCAACTTAATGACATGGCATTGCCCTCATCAACTCTGGTTCAATGAGGAGCATGGACAAGCGTGTCAAACGCAGCAGAACTAAAAATGAGATGTCAGCCCAATGAAGTTGCAGCAAAAGGTTACACCCATGCTCTGGGTTAGGTTAAGGAGTTACACAACCAACCAACAGATCAGATCAGAGCCCTGAATTTCTGAAGATAGATAGAAAAAGCTGGAGTTACTCAACGGAATAGGCAGCATCTCTGGAGAGAAGGAATGGGTGACGTTTTGGGTCAAGACCCTTCTTCAGACTTCTTTAAACCAGCATCTGCAGTTCCTTTCTACACAATTTTGTCTGCATTTCTGATACAGCCAATTGTGAATGGTGTTGGACTGTTATATTGTTTACAAAAGGAGAAGACCATGAGTATCTCCATCCATAGTACTTTACACTATTGCAGAGAAGGCTGAAGTTTTTGAATCCATCTTTAGCCATCTTCTGCCTCTTTGAGGTCCACACCACCACATCAGTGAGATTTAAAATATTTTGGTTCACTCCAGATAACATCAAAGAATGGCTTTGAACATGCAAGGTTAATGACCGTAGTTTTGAACACTGGTACTTCAGAAATATCAGCACCATATTCCATCAAGTTGTTCCAACTCAGATGGAATGTTGGTATCCAGTCAAGAATATGGACATTTTGTTCTGGCTTCATTCCTTCACATTTTGTCCTGTTTACTATCCTACCGACGACAGCAAAGTGATGAAAACTGTTTGTGCAATCAAGCAGCAACTGTTCTCCAAGGATATCTGCTCAATCTGGTTAGGTGGAGTTTCACTTGGTCTCTTAGTTCCAGATCCCATCCTAGCCTTGATCCAAACATGGAAAAAAAAATGTATTTCCCATAAGCGTAGTGAGATTGGCCAGCCTTGGCATCAAGCAAGTGAACATTAAAAAGAAACGCAGATACTTGAAATCTAAAACAGGATCGAAAATGCTGGAAATTCTCGGCAACTCAGAATGCATCTGCGGGACGAGAAGCCGAGCCAACCATTCAGGTTGGGCACCCCTCATCAGAAGTAAAAAGTCAAAAGAAGCTGAGGATGTCTCTGAAAGGGTAAAACCAGGGTGTCCATGGGATTAAACTGCAAACAAGGTTATCTTGTCAATGAGAGAGTGGGAGGAGCTAGAGAGTGGGAATATTGACAAATATGGGAGTTCTGAAAGGCACAGCATGAAGATCTGCCCAGATTGGACACATCCTCCACTCCCAGAGAGAAAAAACAAAAACAAGCTGAGCTAATGTTGCAGAACAGGAAATCGAGTTGCCTGTTGTTGTAGAATTCGATATTGAGTCCAGAAGACTCAACGTGCCGAGACGGACAATTAGATACTGTTGCTCAAGTTTGCATTGTCACAGTGACAGTGCAGACTGATTGGTCAGAGTGGGAGTGGGATGGGGAATTAAAATGACAGACGATGGGAAGCTGAGCCCCTGTAGACTGAATACTGAATAACCCTGGGTCAAGAGAAGCAAACATGAACCAAGGGGGGAATACACCACTAGCTGGATTTTTGTGAAGTTTCTTTAAATACAGTTTCCTAGAGAGGAACGCAAATAGTTGCTGAGAAATTGGACCTCTTCCACCTTTGGCCTAATACAGCACAGGTGCATCCAATGTAACACTGATTTGGAACCTCACAGATTGTAAAGTTGGTCAAAATCCACTTTGAAACTGTATTATGGCTGTTTAAACCTTAAAATAGGGTTTAAGAAATTCCTAATGGCAGCTTGCCCAACTCGACACGTCAAATATGGCATTGTGATGGGCATTAACCCTTCATGGCACACTCTGCAATGGCAAGCAAACAAAAGCAATACACATTTCAGCGGCAAAGGAGAGAGACCGTGAGAGAGAGCAAGACTAGGAGAGAGGAAGATCTCCCATACACTCCGTAGCACCTTCTCAGCTCGCTGTGGATGTTGTGCAAAGACAACCCTGTTAGCCTTCTTGCTCCTGACTGATGCTCCTGTTGCTCTTCAATAGACTCCATGTCACCTTGCTGTTGGTCCTCCAACACTGGCTTTACTCGACTGTGCAACCTGCAGCACAGGGTGACAGTCTCTGACACTGCCTACTGTGCACTGCTGGAATCAGAATCCCATCTTCACGTGAGCTATCGTTTTTTCCCCATGAAATCCTGGTAAATGTCTTGTTTTCATTGTGTCTATGCTTTGCGGCTGAGGATGGTAGCAGGATGTTTAGAGAATATTCATGTGGTTGGGCTGAGTTGACGTGATTTGATGAAAGGGAAACAATATTTGCCAACCTTATTTTTTGAAATTGCATCTGGCAGAATAGATGGAAACAAGTCGATGCTGTAACTCTATCCATAGTTGCAACCTGACCTGTCATGTTTTTCTGTTTTTAATTTTGATATGGTATATATGGACTTTCAGAAGATTTTTGATAAGGTGTCACAGACGAGATTACTAAAAACAATTTAAAACAGGGTGTAATTTAGTGGCATGGCTACTGTTTCGAAGTTGAATCTTTTATCCTTGCAGTTCTGAAGATGGCTTCAAACAAAACCGAAGTGCAGGATTTTCTGCAGAATGTCATAGTGATGGCAGCTTGAAAACCACAATCTGTAAGTGCACGGTGCATGAGAGAAGTTCAGATAGAAAATGGCGTGCCAGATGACCATAGGAACAGGCTGTTGGTCATATCTTGGTCTTCTTTCCCAAAGTCCTTGACCCCTAGAGTGGCCAACTGTTCCAATACTAATGCCTCCAGCATTGGAGTGCTGCCAACAATGTTGCCACAGAGGCATCATTGAATGAATACGAGAACAGCCAACTGATAGAAAAATCACGTCTTCTTAGTTGTGACACATTCTGTGGAATTTGGAATGTGGTTGAACGGTCACTTCTGAAGGTACTGAGCTAGATTTCCTGTTGTCAGCAGAGTGTCCCTAAACAGAGTAAAAATAGCAATTACCGAGTAAAGGCGGCACAGTGGTGTTTCTAGTAGAGCCACTGCCTCACAGCTCCAGAGAATTGGGTTCAATCCTGACCTCCGGAAGAGTCTATTTGGAGTTTGCGCTTTCTCCCTGTGTTTGCGTGTGTTTCCTCTGGGTGCTTTGGTTTCTTTCCATATTCCAAAGATGTCCAGGTTGGTAGGATTATTGGTCACTGTAAATTGGCCTTTTTGCGTAGATCAACAATAGAAAGAGTTGATGGGAATGTGGAGAGAATAAAATGGGGTTAGGGTAGCATTAGTGTAAAAATGGACAATTGAAGGTCAGTACAGATTCGAAGGGATGAAGGGCCTGTTTCTGTGCTGTATCTCTCTGTGACTGTATGAGACGATGTGCTCGTTTTTGCTTGCTGAGCCTGTGCTACAACAGACAGTGTGGAGCTTTTTGCTCCAAGGCATGATAGTACACGCAGAAGTGGGCTTTATGTGCAGAATGACGGCATTTGCTCCAGGTTTAAGGTGGAGAAAATTCCAAGCACCCTTGTAAATTATTGCATCGTATGGGAGGCGCATTCCCAATCTCGTTGTACCCCTGTACAATGACAATAAAGATATATTGTATTGTATTGTATTGTATTGTATGAAACGCACATAGAAGTGCTTGTATCTGGCATGATTTCAGCCAGAAATAATTCCCAATGTGACCTACTGCGATGAAGCAAAAACTGCAACACAGTTTTGGATTTGATTCAGTTTCTTGGCCAGCATTCTCAAAAAGGGAATGGGAAGGTAGGGAGAAGGAAATGGAATTAATGTTGGATTAGTCAAAATGGCACTTGATGGTTAGTGACTGAACCTTATGTGCTCTATGTCATATATGATTCAAGCAGCAATAACATAATCTAACAATAACATTATTACTTAGCAAACTGCATTCTCTCTGCAATCTGATTTTCACTTTTATGATTATTAATTAATATGATTGATAGATTTGTATTTCTACTTTGTTACTTTTGATGTTTTTACCATAATCCAAATTCTTTACTTGGGATGAGTGTTGGGATCTATGGAATCTCTTTGTTTTCAGTTCTACATTTTACCAATGTGATAGTTATTAATTAATGTTATTTAGATTAACCTGTTAATGAAATTCATATTTGTGATTTTGTTTCTGCATGTATATACAGAGGAAGCAATTATTGATTAGTTCACAAAATGCTGGAGTAACTCAGCAGGTCAGGCAGCATCTCGGGAGAGAAGGAATGGGTGACGTTTCGGGTCGAGACCCTTCTTCAGACTAATTATTGATTAGGTTGTGTTATTCACATTTTCACTGAGAATACTTTTCTGGTTCTTGCTACTGTGCATAGATTTCTTTTCTGACAACCCCTTGTGTAAATGCTGATTTGTTAATCTTGGTGATTAATGGTGATCATGGTGGTTTGTTAATCTCCCTGCCTTCCCATTCCTGCTTTTAGAGAATGCGAGCCAAGAAACTGAATCTTGCTCAAAACTGTGTTGCCTTTTTAACTTTGCTACAGTAGGTCACAATGGGAGTTATTCCCTGGTGAAATCATGCCAGGCACAATGCTGATTTGTTAATCCTTTGGCGTCTCCTTGCAGGATTTATAATGTTCACTTCCCTTCCTAATCTTTGTCCAAATTCCCAAGAAATCTCAGTCTGGAAACTTACTTATCATCTGCCATTCCTGTAAGCCAGCTGTCGTTGTTATGACAGAGGTCAAATTGAGGGCTCACAGTTTAGCCTTATGACCACCGGGGTGACTGGGTGTGAGATTATGTTTGCACATTCAACTCCATGTACCATTTCCCAAACTTCCAGAAATTGGACTGAATATCACTATAATGAATTAACAATCCATTTTAAACCAAAATGCCAGTTGATTTTTCATGACGTAAAATCCAGTCGTTTTCAATAAAATTCAGTCTAAACTTTACTGCACCTGGTTGTTGTTTGGTTGCTCAATTATGCAAACTATCTTGCTACACAGTTCATGGGAGGTGGTCTTAGAAGGGAGGATGCTCCTCAAACTGGGGAGCATCTTGGACCATGCAGCTCACCCCCTCCGTGACACATTGGTCAACCTGAGGAGCACCTTCAGCAACAGACTGGTTCCACAGAGATGCAGTACAGAACACCACAGGAGATCCTTCTCCTCTGTGGCTATCAAACCGTACAACTCCTCCGTCTTCTGTCGTGGGGTAGACTGACTCCTCTCCCCACCCCCGTTCTCCCCCCCCCCCCCCCCGCCCGCCAATCTTTGCACATCCCCAATCCTTTCCACTCATCACTTTAATTTCATGTTTCATGTATCTTGTGTTTTATGACTGTTGGCAGATCAATTTCCTTCCCTGGGATAAATAAAGTTTTATCGTATCGTAGTTAGCTTTTGTAGGCCAACATTTATGCAGGTGACTGGTTCTGAATGTAAGATGAAGTAATTATATGTGGCTGTTCTCATCTCATCCTTGAGTGTGTGGACACACCAGAGACTGCAGATACTGGGATCTAGAGCTAAAGTAAGGTTGCTGGAGGAACTCAGTGGGTCAGGCAGCATATCGGGATGCAAGAGGATAGATGGTATTTCAGGTCGAGACCCTGCATCGGGACTGAGGGAGTAGAGGGGAGCTGGTATAAGGTGGTGAGTGGGAGGGGTAAGGCATGTACTGACAGAGCAATAGGTGAATCCAGGAGAGGAGGTGTTGATGGGCAGATGGAGCCAGAAGTGGGAGAGTGGCGTGGGAGGTGACAGTGGAGACAACAAAGGGCTGCACATTAAGGAATCTGATAAAAACAGAAGATGATTAGTGGACCTGGGTAAGGGGCAGATCCTGGCCAAATGGAAAAAAGTGGAGGGGAGGGGACTGTGTTGAGTGTGTGGGGGATAGGTAAATGAAACTTGGTGTGGCAGAGGAAAGAAACAAGGAAACGGGGAAACAGGGTGGGTGGGAGCAGGGATTTAGAAAGAAGGGAGTGTGTGAGAGGATGGCACAGTGGCACTGGAGTAGAGCTGCTACCTCACAATGCCAGAGACCTGGGTTTGATCCTGACTACGAGTGCTGTCTGTTTGGACATTCTCCCTGTGATCGCATGGATTTTCTCCAGGTGCTCTGGTTTCTTCCCACATTCCAAAAACGTGCATATTTGTAGGTTAAATGTGAAGAAAGGAACTGCAAATGGTGGTTTATACCAAAGATAGATGCAAAGTGGTGGAATACTTCAGTGGGTCAGGTAGCATCTCTGGAGAAAAAGGGATGGGTGATTTTTCAGGTTGGGACCTACTTCAGACTCAGAGTCTGAAGAAGGGTCCTGAACCTAAACGTCACCCATTATTTTTCTCCAGAGATACTGCCTGACCCGCTGAGTTATGCCAGCACTTTGTGTCTACCTTCAGGTTTGTAGGTTAATTGGCCTCTGTAAATTGCCCCTAGTGTGTAGGATGTGAAAGTGGAATAACATGGAATTAATGTGTGGGTGGTCAATGGTCAGCGTGGACTTGGTGGGATGGACGGCCAGTCTCCAGTATCTCTAAACAAAACAAAACTAAACATGGGTGGGTCAGGTGAAGAGTGAAAAACAAACCGAAGGGGAGCAGGTGAACTGAAATTGGAAATTCAATATTCATGCTGTTGGTTTTTAGACTGCCCACTTGGAATGTGATCTCCATTCAGTTTGTGGAGGAGGCCATGGACAGTCAGGTATGTGTATGAATACGAAGGGAGTTGAAATAGCTGGCAACTGGGAACTCAAGTGGACATTGTGGATAGGTGCTCGCAAAGTAGTTGGCTTGTCTGTGCTTGGTCTTGCCAGCTGCAACATGATCCCACTAGTCACATCTACCCCTCCCAAACCCTTTCTGCTTTATGCTGGAACCATTCTCTGCGTTCATCCCTCCCCACCCATCCCTCCCTGTCCCCAGACATTCTCCCCTGCAACTGTCCCTTTACCACTTTGTCAGCAGTGGATGCCCTGGGAGGTGAGTGGCTGCGTTTGATTACGGCATTGGGTACTTCTGAGAGTCGGGCCCCTGGCCTGGCTGGCTCCCGATGACCGGTGTCAGTGTTGGTTGGTTTGGCCTGGTCGGGCCCCGCTGCTGGATTCTGCTATCGGAAGGTCATGCACCTTGCCCCTGTTCTCAGTCATGCCCAGAGGTCCAGTCGTGAGGTCGGCAGTTTTGTGGGAACATCGGTTGAGTCGGCCGGAGTCTCTTGGAGGTCGGTAGGCCACAGGTCTCGAAGGTTGAGGTAGATATGAGGGGAGATTAAAGGGAGCATTATTTGTATAGCAAATGCTGCCTAGGCTGGGGCCTGTTCACAATCAGGCCCAGAGGTGCAGTCATGGGGCGGGCAGCTCCGGGTGTGGGGCGTGTTTGTAGAGTTGATTGGAGGCTCTGGGAGGACAGTAGGCCGCAGGCCTACCTACTCGATGTCCATGGTAAGCCTCACTGATTGGATCCTTGCAGGTAGAGGAGTCATTTCGGGAAGTCGTTTGGCCCTGGGACTCAGAGAACCCACAGCTCTGAAAGGAGATTAAAGGGAGCAGAGTTAGTGTAAGAAGTGCTGCTGTTGAAATAAAGATTTAAAAGAGGAGCAATCGTCATGTATGATAGCAAATCCTCTTCAGGGACCAGCACGCAAAGAGGCACCTGGCTTCGGCATCATCTTAACAGAGTTTTTTTTTAGAAATCAAACCATTTAAGCACTTCTTATATGTAACTTAAAGTTGGTCTCCCTCTATACTCATCCTTGTAACCCGCCCCAGAGGCAGCAATTTTAACATTCCTCTTCTCAATAGTGTGCCAGTTAGCATGGAGCTGGAGATTTACCCACTCCTGTCTTCCTGACTTGTTGCAACTGGATTTTCTTAACTGGAAATGACAGTGACAATCCCAAGCCATCGGTGTTATATTCGCAGCTTTTGACTCCAATGTCACCTTCACATCTTCTGATTCCAATGTCATTCAATGCCAATGTCATCAATGTCTTGTTTTTTAAGCCGAGGCCTGGGCAAGGAAGCAATGCTGGATTCCCCATGTGGTCAAACCTATTGAAAACCAGGACCAGAATATACCAACCAAGGTTATAGTTTGAATTTCTGTACTGGGCTGGGATGAGTGTAGAAGCTTTCTAATGTGCCTGGTCTGAGTGTAACCCCTCCTCCATTTCTGAATCGCCTCCTGAAGTAGTTATTTTGGGTCAGGAGTTATCATCCTTGTTTGCCAGTGGCAAATCTTGCCCCAATACTAACAATGAGCAGTGGGCTTCCTGCTAACATCTGAGCCACATGTCTTGGAGACATCAATGACCAGGACAATAAGACTGCTCCAAGTGGCAAGCTGATAAAACCATCAGGCCTCACACCTACAAAACACCTGATCTTTTGGGCATGTTGTGGCCAACAGTTTAATTTAAGCCCAATTATTCCCTCGTTGTATTCAAAATTCCAATAATTTAAAATCTTTTCCCACTGAATGTTGTCAACTTCTTTAACGGTGCTCTATTGATCCCTTTCGTAGCCATGCTACTTTTCCCAAACTGTTCTTCTGTGGTGTATTTACTTCTGTCTTCTGTGATTAGACCTCTTTCTGATATTCATACAATGTACTTTGCAACCAATATAGCCTCAAGCTTTGGACACTTATTCTTAATGCCTCTGACTGATGTTAGCTGTTAACAAGATGAGGCGCAGCCACAGTGAATCTTGTGGTTGAATTCCCACTGATACTCATTATCTCAGCTGATAGAAGAAGGCAGTAGTCAATACCCTAGAACTGCAATACCGTGAGATTTATCACTTTCAAGAGAGAAGCAATGTCTCATTATATCTTCGCCATCCAGTGAGATAGTTTAGTGACTAAAAATGTGTGTGGTGTAAAAAATGTCTATCAAAAATTACACTGCCTCGGATTTTAATTATAAATATTTCTGCAAATGTACAGAATCTGTACTTCCCGCAATCATTGTAGTTATTGATGTATCTTGAAACAAATAAATGAAAGATATACAAAAGTGCCATTGGGAGAAGTTACGAATCCTGCAAAAAAAATCATCTTGCAGGATTTTCTTATCAACTATAAACAGTGACTTAAGTGTTCCTTTGTTGGGATTAATTTTCTTTAAACTTAGAGCCCGCTGTTTATGAGATATGGGATACAATAATTCCCCGTCTGCTGATATCAGAAAACAAAGGATTAGCTCAAAATTGGAGATTTGCCCAATGTCAATTTGGAGAAGGCCATTTAAAAGTCATTTGTTGTTGTTATGAACGGTAACTATGGGCTGGTCAAAGACAAACAGCTAAAAAATCATTAAAACTGAGGTTCCTCTGATAGGTCAATAACAAGTTTTATTTAGGTGGAGTAGCAGCAGTGTATATTTTAGCTGGTTTCTTCAGATATTTAGATCTGTTACTACATGTCCAGGAACATCACGTCCATCTGTTTATCTCAAGGATTCTTTTATTACATGCATCTTACCAGCAGACACCCAGTTTACAAAAGCCTGAAACACACACACACACACACACACACACACACACACACACACACACACACAGGCGCACAGACACACACACACACACACACACACACACACACACACACACACACACACACACACACAGGCACATGCGCACACACACACACACACACACACACACAAACACTCAAAATATATATTTTAAACAATTATAATGATTGATCTATATATATATAATATACACATACTTATATACACGTGTACACATATTTTAAATATGTATATATTTATATACACATATATACACAGAACACACATATAATAGACAATAGGTGCAGGAGAAGGCCATTCGGCCCTTCGAGCCAGCACCACTATTCAATGTGATCATGGCTGATCATTCTCAATCAGTACCCCGTTCCGGCCTTCTCCCCATACCCCCTGACTCCGCTATCCTTAAGAGCTCTATCTAGCTATCTCTTGAATGCATTCAGAGAACTGGCCTCCACTGCCTTCTGAGGCAGTGAATTCCACAGATTTACAACTCTCTGACTGAAAAAGTTTTTCCTCATTTCCGTTCTAAATGGCCTACCCCTTATTCTTAAACTGTGGCCCCTGATTCTGGACTCCCCCAACATTGGGAACATGTTTCCTGCAATTGATGTTTCCTGATATATGTCAATATCTATCAATCATTATAATTTTATATATATAATATACACATTTATATACACCATACACACACACATACACAAATGTGTATATTATATATATATATATCCACACACACACACACACACACACACATATATATATATATATATATATATATATATATATATATATATATATATATACTGTGTATACACACCAATCATTATAATTTTATATATATATTTATATACACACAATATGCATATTATATATATCTATGGTATAATTAACACCACTGCTACTTTCCTTCATCGGATATGGAGATTTGAGTTGCTACGTGTGTGGACCCCTTTCAGATACAGTTAAATTCAACTTCACTGTTGTGGATCTGAAGTCTCACAGAGACCAAACCATCACATTTCTTCCATAAATGACATCAGTGAGCCACAAATGTTTTTATAAAAACCCAAGAGTTTCAAGGTCATGATTGCAGATGCTATCTTTTTTCCTCTCCAGATTATTCAATTATCTGAATTTAACTTCCCCAGCTGCCATGCTGAGGATTGACCTCGTGTCTCTGGATCATGTCCAGCGTTTTTGCATTATGAATCAATTGGAAAAAACTACGACACTAGAAAAGCAGTAAATAAAAATAACCATCTTTAGAACAACTGAAGTGCAGTGGAGCTTACATGCAAGAATATACAAATGAACACATTGTAATGGATATCTCTGTGGTTTGGAATCATTGAGCTAAAGGCGAGGGTGGAGAAAGTCTTGACATTTATGGAAGAAAAAGAATGAATGAATTTGCACCAGAACTTTGTCACATCTCATGGAGAGGCAGGGGGATAGAATGGGGTTGATAAAATCCATGGTCTACAGATGATGAGTATCCCAATTAGATAAAGAATAATGATCCAGAGGAACTGATCCTGTCCAAGAGGCATATGTACATGTGTAGGACGGAACTGTAAATGCTGGTTTAAATCGAAGATGGACACAAAAAGCTGGAGTAACTCAGCAGGTCAGGCAACATCTCTGGAGAAAAGAAATAGGTGACATTTCGGGCTGAGACGGGTCACAGGTCTGAAGGTCTCGATTAAAACATCCTTTTTCCTTTTCTCCTGAGATGCTGCCTGGCCCACTGAGTTACTCCAGCTTTTTGTGTCTATTTTAGGCATAATGTACATGTTGCCTGGGAAGGTCTAGATTAAAAGTTGTCAGGAAGAGGCTCAGAACACGAGCTGTTATATATTGAAGCCTAGAACTGGAATATTGTGTGCAGTTTTGGTCTCCTAATTTGAGGAAGGACATCCTTGCTATTGAGGCAGTGCAGCGTAGGTTCATGAGATTAATTGGGACTGGCGGGACCGGCGAATGGCGGGACTGTCATATGAGGAAAGATTGGAAAGGCTGGGCTTGTTTTCACTGGAATTTAGAAGGATGGGAGGGGATCTTATAGAATCTTATAGGAACGTATAAAATTATAAAAGGACTGGACAAGCTAGATGCAGGAAAAATGTTCCCAATGTTGGGGGAGTCCAGAATAGTCCAAGGGGCCACAGTCTAAGAATAAAGGGGAGGCCATTTAAAACTGAGCTGAGAAAAAACTTTTTCACCCAGAGAATTGTGAATTTGTGGAATTCTCTGCCACAGAAGACAGTAGAGGCCAATTCACTGGATGAATTTAAACGAGAGTTAGATAGAGCTTTGGGCTAGCGGAATCAAGGGATATGGGGACGGCAGGCACGGGTTACTGATTGTGGATGGTCAGCCATGATCACAATGAATGGTAGTGCTGGCTCGAAGGGCCAAATAGTCTCCTCCTGCACCTATTTTCTATGTTTCTATGTTTCTAAGAGATACAAATCTAGTAAAAATCTTTAAAACTGTGAAGGATTTGATGCGTCTAAAATTCCTTGCAATTTAGTAAAAATCCCAAACCAGTGAAAAGCAAAAAAATAACCTGTTAAGATTTCAGGAGAAACATACTTGTCGAAGGAATGGTTAAAATATATATGAACGAAGGCAAAAAAACACAAATGCCTTGAAGGAGAATGTCTTGACAAGTACATGGAGAATGCAAATTAAATTAGATTACAGGAGGTAGCAAATGACACAGATTAATTATAAAACTCAGTTTATATTAGTCTAACTGGCCTCTTTCTGTGCCATAAATTCTACATTGTTTAATTCAAGTACTGAGTCCTTACAGCAGCTTGGCCTTGAGGGAATTCAGGTGATTGAGTGTGTAACGTACACAGATGCTTCATGATTGCTACCAGGACAGCTCAGATTTTAGAAGTGCAACAAAGGAAAATAATTGTCCTCTGCAGAGTTTTGCATGCTGTGAACAAGATACCTTATAGTTGCAATTCAGATCTGCATCTTGATATATACCTGAGATAGAAATCTTGCGGCCAGCAAGTTCCTAGAGCTGTTTCTTTAGCAGCAGTGACCTTTGATTCACCTTTCCTCATCTATTATTAGGCCACTTTCTACAGCAAAGCTTCGTGCAGCAGAAGGTGTTAAACTCAGATACCCTGGAGGAACTCCAGTGAATCCTGACCTGTCAAGTATGCTTCAGAACAACAATGCGATTGAGAATGATTTTGGTACTTGTTTGTGCCTCGTTTTCACCGTACTGCTTCCTTGCTGCCGCTGATTGGGATTTCTGCAGACTACCTTCTCACTCGAAAAGGCAATTGTTATAACTTTAATGCAGAAAGAGCTGGGGAGTTCACCATTCGATGTTATGATTCTGATCTGATAGTTTTGGATCATGTGGATATTCATTTGTTGAAGCCACAATATTACAGATAGAAGCTTGAATTGTTTAATGGGTCCAGTCCATGCTGAACATGATCGAGCTGCTGGCTCACAAGAATAAAAAATAATAATTATCCACTTTATGCATCAGTAAAACTGATCCCTGCTGCACAATTAGTGAAAGAAGCTGGAAACTTTAACAGGAGAAACATTTATAATGTTATAGAGTAATGTTAGTGTTGTTCACATTGGATTTTGGCTGGAATTCTTGTTGAAGAAAGAAAGTCACATATTTGGTCTCTAACCGAATTATGAAGGTGGGAAGAATGTATTGCTATGCAATAATCTGGTCTGCCAATGCATTTCACTCTCCTATTCATTTATTCACACTGCACTTTGGAACGCAAATTCGATCTGATCTCACCAGCAGTTTGGAGTTCAGTGGACAGTGATTATTATCCGGGTATTGAGCCATACTGACCATAACTATGATTCTTTAGACCAGTGGTAATATCAATGCTTAGCTAAATGTAGAAGGGTTGGCAGAATTTAATGGTGGTGTCATTATGGAATGAATGGAAGTGTTGATAAAGGTTAATGGGTGGGATGAGACTAAATCAAATGGCTTTCGGAATTCCAGTAACCAAAGCAAGGCATTAAATGTGTGGAATCTCATTAATGCTGGAACTGAAGGCTGTGTATGGATGGATCTTAAGAGCTGTCAAAGAAGTATTCCACACAAAGAATAAATATGTTGTGAGATGTCACCGATGTCTTGCAAACCGATCAAATTGAATAACAAATCGGACATATGTTCCCGATATGGCCTCCTATACATCGAAGAGACCAGCAATAGGCCCACCGATCTTTTCGCCGAACACTTGCGTTTGGTCCGCCAAGGCCTACTGGATCTCTTGGTTGCTAACCATCTTAACTCTTCTTCCCATTCCCCCGTTGACCTGTCTGTCCTGGGCCTCTTCCATTGCCAGAGGGAGGCCACTTGCAAACTGAATGAACAGTGTTCCGCTTGGGTAGCTTACAATCCAATGGTATGAACATTGAATTCTCCAATTTTAGGTAACCTCGAATAATCTCCAACTTCTACCCCCCGCCCCTTTCTTCCCAATACACCATCCTTTCTTCCCCTTCCTGCCCCACCTATACTCGCACTGATTTCTTACCTCACCCTCCATTTCCTCCTCCACCGACATTCCTACCTCTGGCCTCACAATTCACAACTCTTCGATCCTTTTGTCTTCCACCTTTTTTTTAATCTCTGGCCCACATTCAACGATGTGCCTATCAAAAATCTATCTCGCCTGGGTTCACCTATTACCTGGCACATTTTGCCCGCACCTCCTCTCTTACAGCTTTCTTCCACTGCCCCCCCTGTTCCCCTCCCCCGACTACAGTCAGTGTGAAGAAGGGTTCCATCCCAAAACATTATCTACCCATGTTCTCCAGGGATGCTGCCTTATATATATTCCTTTATTCGTCCCACACCAGGGAAATTTACAGTGTTACAGCAGCAAAGTGGATAGCAAGAGATCATTCAATATAAATAAAAGTAAAGACAAGGATAAATTGTCATCAGTTTACTGTGTATTCCTTAACTGTTACTGTTGACTCTTCTGCTGGAAGCAGTGCTGGTTGTGCAGTCTCACAGCAGCGGGAAGGAAGGACCTCCTATATCTCTCCTTCACGCACTTGGGGTGAAGGAGTCTGTCATTGAAGAAGCTACAGCACTTTGTCTCTTTTTCTTTCAGTTAAAGCCATTATTTAGTCATCTTACCTAGCATAGTCTGATCTCCTGTATTCCAAAGATGTCATATAACATAATTATTAAAATATAAAGTTTTGTTCTTCACTAATTTGAACGGAATGCCATTTTAAATCGTGAAAGAAATAGGTTAATTACTTTCTAAAAATGCAGAACAGGTAATTCTGGATACATTCATGTTGCTTCGGAATCTTTTTTCTTTCAATCATAATTAATTGAAAATTATCTGTATTCTGCATTTTTAGAAAGTAATTAATTAAAAAATAATCATGATTTGGAATTCTTTATAAATCATATAAATCTAAAAATTTAAATTTATAATTCTAAAAAAAAGCCATTAATCTGCCAGAATAAACCAAATGTTGTCATTCTTCTTCACCTGGTGGCCTGTTTTATACAAGCCCTCGATAAATATAACGCATCATCCCAGGCTCATTAGACAGGAATGGTTCGGCTCTGTCGGTTTAAGGTGGAACTTGTTTTTTTGGATGACAAATAAAGATATCTTGAATCTTGAATCTTGAATCTTGAAGGAGAGAACTGAATGTTATTGCATCAATGCAATTAGTCAATACACATTCCATCTAATAGATTTTGACAGAGAGGGCAGGAACATGATGTTAAAACATTGTCGACACATGCAACTGCAGATGCTGGAATCTTGACCTCACATTGTGTATTCTTCGTGTGGAGTGCTTCTTTGTCAGCTGATAAGATCCATCCACACAAAAGCCTTCAGCAAAAAAAACAGAGCACGGATCCTCAGCAGCATCTCTCAAGAACATTGATAGGAGACATTTTGAGTCGAAACCTTTCTTCAGATTGATTGTAGTAGGGAGGAGAAAACTGGAAGAGAGGTTGGGGGGGGGCGGGGCAAAGCCCGGCAAGTGATAGGTGGATACCGGTCAGTAAGGGAAGTGGGTAGTGGGAGAAATTCTTACGCACCCAGGTGGGGCACAGGGAAGAGAGGAGGGGGAGAAAATAAAAGAAGGGAGGTTGTTGGGCAGCTGCCTAAAATTGGGTAAATTCAATGTTCATACCATTGGGTTCTAAGCGCCTCAAGTAGAATATGAGGTGCTGTTCCTCCAGTTTGTTTGTGGCTTCACTCTGGTTATGGAGGAGGCCCAGGACTGAAAGGTCAGTATGGGAATGGGAAAGCGAGCTCAAATGGTTAGCAACTTGGAAATCCGGCAGTCCGTGACAGATCGAGCACAAGTGTTTGGTGCAACCGTGGCCTAACTAAACAACTACACTGTGCTCCACCTGGACGTGCACCCATTTATCCCACTATCCCACCCCTCCCTTTCCCCTTACCCCTGTCCCCTTTCATCCTCTTCAATTCTTCTGGCCTTACAATTCACGCCACTTCTGGCCTTTGTCTACCCATCTGCCAATTAACGCCCCTAACCTGTATACACCTATCACTTGCCTGGCTTTGTCCCACCCCCTATTCCTCTTTCAGTTTTCACTCCCTCACCTCCCACTACTATCAGTCTGAAGAAGGGTCCCGATCTGAAACATCGCCTTTGGGACTGGAATTTCCTCCTTCATCCTCTCTGCTTTTCAACCTTTCTTCTTTCCCTTAAACCTAACCTGTTGGACCTCTTCAGGGGGGTAAGGGTCACAGTTTGTTTAGCATTGCTTCTTTGAAGCTCACTGGACTATTTCATTTTATTAAAAGCGCTATATGACCGAGAGTTGTTATTGTAGTATCTCAAGAAATTGCAGAGCTATCTCATGCTTACACAAAGGATGGAGAAATCTAAACAGTGAATAATCAATTTCATGTCCATCATGAAGCTGTTTTGAGTAAGCAACTCAATGAACACATTCTACATGACATTAGTTCTGTTGTACGTTGTGTTATTTGTTCAGGTTTTGGGGCATTTTTCTTGCAGTATTGACGTCTCTTCCCAGTTAGAATTCCTGTCAATCTTGGACGATCACGGATAGGATGGTGTCACTCACACCCGAACCTTTGCAACTCTTTACAACTGATTAGCAATTACTAATCACAATGGAGGAGAAAATGTTATCGTGCAGTGACAATCACAATCTCAGGATCTCCTAAAAAACCTTAGAAAGGCATTTAAAAAAAAAAAGTTATTACATTGTAAGATAGGGAATGTAGTAACTAATTTACCTCAAGATCCCTGAAACAGCAATGTCACATTGAGTAAATAATCCATGTTGGTTGGGGGATACATATTAGACAACTCCCCTGCTTCTTGAATTAATGGCCCGAGATCTTTCATGCCTTCCCAAAAAGACTAAAGCTCAGCTCAGATCTTGGAATTTCACTATCTCTCACGGTGTAGTGTTCCCTCATTTTGCTACTGAGTATTAATCTAGCTGTTGTGCTCATCTCTGGAATGGGGCTTAAAGCATTCAGAGGTGAACAAAGTTCTGATGAAGGGTCTCCAAATTGAAATATTTATCCTTTGTCTCTTTCTCCAGGTCCTGCCTGTTCTAATGAGTGTTTTCAGCATTTTTAGTTTCTGTTGTAACGAACCTCTATGGACAGTGAACCTATGGTTCAGGTCTCTGGATGGAAAACCATGAAAGAGTCACAGTGTCATACAGTTTAGAAATAGGCCCTTCAGTCCATCATGCCCATTTGGCCCCTGAACTTATCCCTACAATTCCTATGTACCCACATGTTTCTGCTTCACACTACTATGGCCACACCCTCTTCACTTCCAATCACTTTGCTCACTGGGGCCGGAAGCTGTTGCATTCCTTAGTTAGTGGCCTCTTCGCTCTGTCTATCCCTGCTCCTGGTTCACCCCACATGGTTTGCTGGACTATTCCCCTTTCAGCTCGGTTTGAGCTTCACCCTGGTGTATCCCTCTCAGCACCACTTCTGCTCAATCCTACCCGGTCCACATCCAGTTTGCCAGCTCCACTCAGGGTCCTCCCACTGCCTCAGCATTTCTCCCTGCCGCTCCCTATTTCCATGTCCCTCGTGCTTGACTCTCAGTTCACTCTGCCTTGTCAGGCCTCGCCCAGCTTGGTGCATGGTTCGTCATCCCCTTCACATTGACCAGCCCACTCCCAATCTCCCTCCTTCTCCTGCGGCTGATCACTGCTGTGCGCTCCTTGGCTAGTGACCCTTTCACTTTGCCCTTTCCTATTGCCTACCCTATATAGTCTGCAGGACCATCTTCCTTTCAGGTCTGCATGAGCTTCACCCTGCCATTTCCCCTTTAGGTCCAAGTATTTCTTGAATACATTGCATTAGATATTCTATGAGGTACAGAGATGCTGCTTACATTGATTCATTGATACATATAGACAGGAACAGAATTAGGCCATTCGGCCCATTAATTCTACTCCATTCAATCATGACTGATCTATCTCTCCCTCCAAATCCCATTCTCCTCCCTTCTCCCCATAACCCTTGACACCCGTACTAATCAAGTAGATTGCCTTACAGTCATAGAGAGATATAGTACAGAAACACACCCTTATGACCACCAAGTCTGCACTAACCATCATCCATCCTACATCCATCCAGAGAATCCAGTACAAAATCCTCCTCATAACCTACAAAGCCCTCCATAACCTGGCCCCATCCTACCTGACCGACCTCCTCCACAGGCACACTCCCACCTGCACCCTCCGCTCTGCTGCTGCCAATCTCCTATCCCCCCACATCCGGACCAAACTCAGATCCTGGGGGGACAGGGCTTTCTCCATCGCTGCTCCCACCCTATGGAACTCACTACCCCAAACCGTTAGAGACTCCTCCACACTCACCACATTCAAAACATCGCTGAAGTCTCACCTGTTCAGTACTGCCTTCAACCACTGAAGGTCACCTCACCTTCTGTCTCCTTTCTCTGTTCGTTTACTTATTTACTTATTTATCTATTTATTCATTTCCCTATGTTCTCTAAATCTCTGTAAAGCGTCTTTGAGTATATGAAAAGCGCTATATAAATAAAATGCATTATTATTATTATTATTATTAATCCCATTAAAAAAAAATATCATCATGTCTTCCCAGATTCTACCACTCACCTATAGACCGTGGGTAATTTAGAGCGGCCAATTAGCCTATTAACCCACGTGTCTTTGTGACAAGGGAGGAAACTGGAGCATCCACATGGTCACAGGGGGAGTGTGCAAGCTCCATACAGACCGTAACCAAGGTCAGGATTGAGGCCAGATCTCTGAGGCTGTGTCACCTGTCAGGAGTTCAGGAGTATGTCCACACTCCCCAAAGGTGTTTACAATGTTGTTGGAAGCAACTGCAGATGCTGGTTTAAATCGAAGATAGACACAAAAAGCTGAAGTAACTCAGCGGGACAGGCAATATCTCCGGATGAAAGTAATAGGTGACGTTTTGGGTTGAGACCCTTCTTCAGACTGAAGAAGTCTCTACAGTGTGATGTTTCATTGTATCCTTACAGATCCCTTGTCTTCTGACTTGAATATTGTGATATCAATTTCTTTCCGAAGTGCACTGTTCTAGAATTGAATATTGGTTTGCGTTGTAAGGGAGAATTAACAGAATTGCCTTCTAAGTACATCGACTGGAGCCTGTTATAAATGCGATGTGATGGTACTGGTCCAAAGTTATCGGCATTTCATTTTTTATTAAGTGCATATTCTACCCTGATTCATTCAGCACTCACAGAAAATCAGCTGCATTTGGAGGATAATTATTGATGTTACTAAAAGCATTCTGACATAACGAGGAAGTTTCCTCCCATAATGGTAGCTAAATGCAATTGCTAAATTCTCTGGAGGTCAAATAATCAACACTGGGATTTCAAAGGACCATCTGGCCTAATGGGCTTGGAGGACCGCAGTTACATGTTTTCAAATGAAGAAAATGCATTTAAAAGAAATGTTGTACAGATATCTTTTTACGCTAATGGATTTTAAAAAGATTATATGCACATCCTTATGTCATTCAGTCATGACACTTCATTGATCAACCCCTTGTTCTGGAGAGTGGGAGAGAGGAGCAGGTGATAACCTTTTACTTACTGATAGTGCAACAATCTTGCTGTAGTAGCTTGCTGCAGCTGGAAGAGGATACTGGTATTGATGTAGACCTTTTCTGAAGATGTCAATGGCTACCCGTTTGGTTTCAGGGCAGTCAGAGAGCTCTCGACTATAAACAGGATGCAAAAAATGTATTTTTTGCTCAAGCAAGAATTATTGATTTCCCATGTCTGTTCTTCGGATTGTGGAGCCATTAATTAGGGTTTTTAACACTCTTAAAATCAAACAAAATCTTTGAATCAGAAGACGTATGTCCAGCAATGAAGGTGGGAAACATTAGCAGGTCACTGTTGGTGCTGTCCAAGGTGTCAAACGCCCATTTAACTCCAATACCACTGTGTTTCCCCAGCCTCAATAGTAAAACGATTTGATGCGAGTATCCATCAAATGTGCAATTATTTTAACTGAATTATAGTAATAAATCCCAAACCTAATCAATGAATATTAATGAATCTGGTGCTCAGAATAATTCAAACTGTTTATTTTGCACTTAATCCATCCCGTAATAAGGGAGTGCTATACTGTCAGAGTTATGTTCGACAATGAAATGTTATATTGACGTTCACTATTACCTCTAAGGTGGACTCAAAGTTACGTCTGCGCCCGGGTGGTGTTGGAGAGGAACTCTGGGGGATTTCCGGGACCGTTGGGCACCGCGGGGGATTGGATGCATCCTGGATAGGGATTGTAATATAGTTGTATAACAGTTTCATTTGGTATATTTGTTTGTATTATATTCTGGTGGTGGGTTCTGTTTTGTTTTATTGCATTGTAAATATTGTTTTTAAATAATTGAATACATTTTTTGAAAAAAAAAGGTGGACTCAAAATATTCCTTGGCCTGTTGAAGAAGACAGGTGTATTCACACCTGCAGCCTGGCGAAATATTTAAAATGTGAAGAGAATAAAAAAGGGGATTGATGTAGGATTACTGGAGATGGATGGTTGATAGTGACATGTGTCCGAGTCTGTTTCTGTGCTGTAACTCTCTGACTCCACAACTCAGGTAGCTTGATCAATAAAGAATTGTCTGGACATTATTAAACTGCTGGTTTATGGGATCTCAGTGTATACAAATTGGCTGCATCATTTCTCACATTGCAATGATGAGTACACTTGAAATATTCTTCCATGGCTGTAAATCCTGATACTGGACATCCTGAAGTCCTGAAAGGCCACAGAAAAATACATCTCAGTTCTTTCTTTGCTTCTGTTACATAAGTCTGTTATATTTCATCTGCACCGCTCCTTTCTCATGACACTTTCACTTGCAACCACAGATCAACAAGTGCACTTTCACCTCTTCCCTCCTATCTAGGGAAGCAAGCAATGTTTCGAGGTGAAGCAGTGATTCACTTATATTCCCTGCGGCCTGTGTGTGGGATTTTGTGTCCGTACAGAGGCCTTCGCTGCCCAGGAGAATCCAGACAGATATCCAAACAGCTTACAAGGGTGACCCACAGTTTCTCATCCACTGACCCACTTTAAATCTTCATCCTACACCACTCTGGCCTGCTTCCCTGGAGTCTCAAACTGTTATAAAGCCAACATAACCTTGATTAAACAGCATTTCATCTTCTGCCTTGTGCTGTCCCTCTGAGGTTGCTTGTGAGATGCAAAAGGAGTTGCAGATCACAGTGAGTGGAGCAGCAAGGAGGTAAGGAATGGGGATGACGAGGAGATGATGGAGAGTCAATCAATGGAGCGTTGGTGGAGAGCAAGAGGGTAGTGGGAACTGTGGCATTTGAGACTTTAAACATGGCTCAGATATCTGGTTATAATACCTGGTTAAATATAGAACCTGAATCACATAAGTGGTCCTCAGGAGTGGTTTGGGTTGTAAACCTTTCGCTTGTCATTAAAAGATTGCGCACAGTGTTCTTGCACTTGCATTCTTTTGAAAGCTCGAACATTTGATTTTGGTATATCTTTAATTACAAGCAACCGTGTGAAAGAATAAATCTCATATTCTGCGCAGGCTGCTGTTAACTGAATACCAAAATATTTAGTGAGTGTAAATGAGAACATGAAACATGATCAAGTGCTTTGCCAAAGGCCAGGGTGGATTTCTTAATGAACATTGATAAATATAAATGGAGCAATCTGGCCACTGAAGCAGCAAAATACTAAATTCACAAATAATCAAAAATATGGAGGAATAGAATGGTGGCTTTACACAAGATGATAATTGTGATTTTTAAACTTTTTTTTTGTAGAGCTGCTGCTAAATTTTATAAATCAACTGCATTGTGTCCATTTGCAATGAAGGGAAATGTGAAATTGTCAGTGAAGAATGGCAAATCATCCTGGAAGTGTACTGTGCATAGGTGGTGTGTAATTACAGTCTCAAAGAATATTTGATGCTGATACTTCTGATTGTGTTTTCTGAAGTGCATGAATTGTTTTTAATTGTAAATTGTAAGTTAAGTTTTAAAACAGCATTTCCTTCATTTTGAATTGATTATTCCCATGCAGTATGTTGACTTTCAAAGAATATACAGCAGAAAAACTGGCCATTCAGCCCATCTGGCCTATGCTGTTATTCTTTACTCCCACCAGGAAAGTCTGCTGAGTGCCCTGTCCTCCTTGGTTAATTCCATGTGTCCTCTGACCTCTAAATGTAAATTATATTAATTATGACCATAACTAGATAAAATACTGTGCTTTTTTTCTTTGTGATGATACATGCCACAATAATGTTTCCATTATCTCTACAAAGCCATGAGGCCATGAACCTACAAATCTGTATGTCTTTGGAGTGTGGGAGGAAACTGGATCACCCAGAGAAAACGAACGTGGTCACAGGGAGAATGTACAAACTCCGTACAGACTGTACCTGTATTCAAGTCTCTGGTGCTGTAAGGCAGCAACTAGACACATAGAAAATAGGTGCAGGAGGAAGCCATTCGGCCCTTCGAGCCAGCGCCGCCATTCATTGTTATCATGGCTGATCATCCACAATCAATAACCCGTGCCTGCCTTCTCCCCATATCCCTTACTTCCACTAGCCCCTAGAGCTCTATCTAACTCTCTCTTAAATCCATCCAGTGATTTGGCCTCCACTGCCCTCTGAGGCAGAGAATTCCACAAATTCACAACTCTCTGGGTGAAAAAGTTCCTTCTCACCTCAGTTTTAAATGGCCTCCCCTTTATTCTAAGACTGTGGCCCCTGGTTCTGGACTCGCCCAACATTGGGAACATTTTTCCTGCATCTGGCTTGTCCAGTCCTTTTATAATCTTATATGTCTCTATAAGATTCCCTCTCATCTTTCTCAACTCCAGTGAACTCTACCGCTGCGCCACTGTGCCGCGCTCCCACTGAGCTGGTCAGCCTGCTGTTTTGTTTGGGCTTTCTTAGAGCGGAGGATGTCATTCCCACCCCATTGATCTGGTATTTCCATTGTGAATTACGTTCACGCTTGTAGCACCAGTGAGTTAGGTAGCCAGACTAGGGAGCATTATTGTGCAGTGATGTGTACACATCCCAGACTACACTGACATCGGGCAGGCTGATGTCACAGATGGCCCTGCGGCCAATGACGTTGGCAGGATTTCTTTATTGAAGGTGTCTGCGTGTGGATGTTCTAGATCAGTGCTTCTTAAACTCATTCACCCTTGAGTATCACAAAATTTCATTCACCCTCGACTACATTTTCTTATGTTTTTTGGTAATTTTCGTCTTATTCTCCCTTGTGTACAATTTTATATATATTAAGTCATTCATCCTTAATGCACCCCTCTAGTTTCATTCACCCTTGGGTGAACCATTCACCAGTTTAAGAAGCACTGTTCTAGATGTATAGAGCTACTCTAAAAGGACCAGCTTCAAATGGTAACTTTAAAATGAGGTTTAAATAGATTTGAAGGAAATAGTGCTTTTCATAACTCATGGTTAGTTTTTACCAACCAACTTATTATGGTATAGGAGGTTGGCCATTCAGTCCATCTTGTTCATGCCTGCTCTCAAACACTAATTCCATTAATCCCATTGTCCATTCCTTATTTTCATTGTTGCCCTGCAACTTATTCTCCATCACAACCCCAACAGTTCTCCTTTTGTACTTTTGTCACTTACATACACTAAAGGATAAGTCACAGTGGCCAATTAATCCTCTAAGAACGTCTTTGAGAAATGGGAGGACACCAGTGCAATTGGGGGACCCGTGTGGGCATGGGGAGAATGTACAAACTGCAAGCAGACAGCACACAAGGCCAGGAACAAACTCTGCTTCTGGGAGCTGTGGTGTAGAAGCACTAACTGTGTCACCGTGTCACCCTGCTAATAGTGAATGAGTGGTAATGGACTGACCAATTTCCAAGAAATCCACCCTGCAGAGTGAATTGCCTGTCCATGATCAGCCCATGTCAAGCTGGTTGCATAATTCATATCACCTATTATTAATTCATTATTGCTAATAAGTCATATAATTCTGCAGCTCCATCTAAAGCAGAAAGTGTACTGTGGCTGCTTTATCACTAGCTGTGTTACTGTTCGCTACAAACCAGTTTAGCCCAGTGAATATTTGAAAGCCTATTCCCAACAAATTGATTTTCGCTGGTCAAAGCACAAAACTGGCGAGCTCTCAAGAAGCAAGTATTATTTCTGCTATCTGAGCTAAAGGACAACACAATGGGTGAAAGGAAACAATTTAAAGGTAAAGCTTAGAAAATTCAGTGAGTTTAAACCTTGCCCGACCTTGCCTCTGCCAGTGTTTTGTAACCTAGAGAGAAGGAGGTCACCAGCCTAGGTTCCATACACGTTGGTAGGGTATGTTCTAATATAACTGTAATGTTAGTTTAATTACAGCAAGGTTGTGTAGAATCTGAAAACCTTTAATATGTTCTTCATTTTATCATCCTACTAAGAAAAACAAAACAGTGGCACATACCCGCTGTGGGTATTAAGCTTGCTTAAGCATGTGTAAGAAGATAACTGCAGACGCTGGTACAAATCGAAGGTATTTATTCACAAAATGCTGGAGTAACTCAGCAGGTCAGGCAGCATCTCGGGAGAGAAGGAATGGGTGATGTTTCGGGTCGAGACCCTTCTTCAGACTGAAGAAGGGTCTCGACCCGAAACGTCACCCATTCCTTCTCTCCCGAGATGCTGCCTGACCTGCTGAGTCACTCCAACATTTTGTGAATAAATTGCTTAAGCATGTGTATTGAGGAAAGATGCAAAGCCAAAAATTATGATAGTGACAAAACACTGTGTGATACTTAATACACAAAGTTAAACCATTTACCTCACCTCAATTAAAATTGAGTATCACATGATTGCATTAAACATCCCTTCTTATTTGCAAAGGTGATTTCTGGTTTCTTAGCATGCAAAGAATGAAGAGAGAATTTAATAGTCTGCTCACTACGTGCTGACTTGCTCCACAGCTCTGTTCACTGAGGTCCCCCGTGATGCCACAGCCAAGGCCGGTCACGATGTGGAGATGGCCTGTGCTTTTCGAGGGAGTGGCTCACCCTCCTACTCATTGGAGATTCAGTGGTGGTACATTCGTAACTCCAAGGACTGGGCTGACAAACAGGCATGGAATTCCCACCAGGTACACACATACTTGTATCTCAGTTATTTTATTTTAAGTCTGAGTAAAATCAATGGCATTTTTAAAAATTGATTTGGTGTCTTAAGTAATATATAATATCCCGAGGTGTATTGTGAGTTATCATTAACTCTGCATTGTACATGCCATTTAAGGAGATGTTTGAATATATAATGTTTGCTCAAAAGTTTCAATAATAAGCTGGGTTTTATAGAAGCAGAATGAGATAGATGTCGATTTAGAGAATGATTTCTGGGGTCTGGACAAAGGAAAATCTGCCAGTTATGTGAAGGAATTAAACTTTGCAGATATTAATTTACTTCTTCCTTATGGCAATGCTTCTGCCCTGAACAAACCCCTCACCAAAGCATCAACCATGTACAGCATCCACTGATGCCATCTTACACAAGGATCCAGTTCCTCACAAATATCTGTTTTGAAGTGACAAATATAATGGAACTCATATAGACAATTGAACAGGCCCTTCAGTCTAATTCTGCACGCTTATTAAGCTGCCAAATCTAAGCTTGTCCTAATTGCCTGCATTTGTCCCATATCCCTCTGAACCTTTCCTATTCATGTACCTGTCCAAATGTCTGCTAAATGGTGTATGGTACCTGTGTCACCAACCTCCTCCGGCAGTTCATTCCATATACCCACCACCCTCTATATGGAAAAAGCTGCCCCTAAGATTCCCCTTCTCACCATAAACCTATACCATCTAGTTCTTGATTCCTCTATTCTGGAAGAAAAAAAAAGACTGTGCATTCACCCAATATATACCTGATTTGTGAGGTTTCTATGTGTTAAAGTAGCCTGGCCATCTGTCTCACAATAACATTTGACAGTAAAATCAAGATTATAAGTTCTATGCTTTGAGGCAAAAGACACAATTCAATGAGGAAGCATTTAAATCCTCATAAGATAGTAGGAATAGTTGGGGATGGAGAGGGAGGTAGTGAATCTTGGATCAATTAGACACAGTGGATCGCAGGAAGTGATCGCAGACAGGCAAAGAAGAGATTGAGGCTCAAGGGATATTAATAATTACATTTGATTCAAATGCCACTCAGGAAGTCAGTGTTGAGTTAGTGGGTGGAGGAGCTTGTGAATGAGATACATGAACTGTGAAAGGAGCAGGATTGATGGGCCATTTCAGGCTGGAACTTGCTGCTATCCCATTTATTTATGTACTGTTTACATTTTAACTACATGGCCCATTTTATAAACAAATCACGGCATCATTTTTTAAAAGTCATGACAAAACAAGATTAGCAACAGAGAGGTTTTAAATTGTTAGGTTCACTTTTTAACATTTTAATAGTAATTGAAAGAAGATCAGATCAGATTAATCAGATCAAAGTCAATATGCATTTGGATCCCAGGGAGAAATCAGTACATACATTTTTCTCAGCTCTCTATATTTTCACATAGGTCTAATAAAAAAAAAACTGGCTGTAAATCTTGGATATGCTTGCTCATTCTCAGCAGAATCCCAAAACTGGGCATGATTCATATTTAATTTCAAGCACCAATGAATTTCACCAATGAACGTTACCACATAAAGTAGGATTCACAAATGATGGTCAGAATTGAAGCCATTGTTATTTGCCTTGGTTGGAGCTGAGTCTGAAGTCTCTTTGGCAAGATCTACACAAGGAACTGCAAGGAAGATGGGTCCTGATACAAGATACAACCAGCATGGAAACAGGCCCTTCAGTCTAACTCTGCACGCTGATTAAGCTGCCAAATCTAGGCTCGTCCTAATTGCCTGCATTTGTCCCATATCCCTCTGAACCTTTCCTATTCACGTACCTGTCCAAATGTCTGCTAAATGGTGTATGGTACTTGTGTCACCAACCTCCTCCGCAGTTCATTCCATATACCCACCACCCTCTATATGGAAAAAGCTGCCCCTAAGATTCCCCTATCTTCCCCTCCTCACCATAAATCTATACCTTCTAGTTCTTGATTCCCCAATCCTGGGAAAATAGAAAAAAGACTGTGCATTCATCCAATATATGCCTGATTTGTGAGGTTTCTATGTGTTTAAATACTCTGGGGGAAAATAGAAGTTGGAGATGGGTGGAGAAAGCTCAAGAGTAGCACTTTTAAGGAGAGGGATAGGTCAGTAAACAAATGTAACAGAGTTTGTTCTTCTGATCCTCATTTTTTTAATAACAATTAAAAAGTATTTGGACAGCTACATGGATAGAATAGGTTTAGTGGTATCTGCCCAATACAGGTAGGTGGGACTAGTGTAGAGTTGGTTGGTGGAGGAGGTCGGTGTGGCGGGTGTTGAGGGAGCTGGCAGTCGAGGATGGGCCACGTGGGAGTCGGAGGATGCACTGCCGGGAACAAAGGGGGACACAGCATGGGGACAAAGGGGGACACAGCATGGGGACAAAGGGGGACACAGCATGGGGACAAAGGGGGACACAGCATGGGGACAAAGGGGGACACAGCATGGGGACAAAGGGGGACACAGCATGGGGACAAAGGGGGACACAGCATGGGGACAAAGGGGGACACAGCATGGGGACAAAGGGGGACACAGCATGGGGACAAAGGGGGACACAGCATGGGGACAAAGGGGGACACAGCATGGGGACAAAGGGGGACACAGCATGGGAACAAAGGGGGACACAGCATGGGAACAAAGGGGGACACAGCATGGGGACAAAGGGGGACACAGCATGGGGACAAAGGGGGACACAGCATGGGGACAAAGGGGGCCACAGCATGGGGACAAAGGGGGACACAGCATGGGGACAAAGGGGGACACAGCATGGGGACAAAGGGGGCCACAGCATGGGGACAAAGGGGGACACAGCATGGGGACAAAGGGGGACACAGCATGGGGACAAAGGGGGACACAGCATGGGGACAAAGGGGGACACAGCATGGGAACAAAGGGGGACACAGCATGGGGACAAAGGGGGACACAATATGCAAGCAAAGAATTTCACTGTGACTTGTCACATGTGACAATAAATGATTCATTCATTCACGGAACATAAATTCATAAGTTGTAGGAGCAGAATTAGGCCATTCAGCCCATTGAGTCTCCTCTGCCATTCAATCATGGCTGATCTATCTTTCCCTCTCAACCACATTCTCCTGCCTTCTCCCCATAACCCCTGAAACCCGTACTAATCAAGAATCTGTCAATCTCTGCCTTAAAAATACCCAATGACTTGGCCACAGCTGTCTGTGGCAATTAATTCCACATATTCACCACACCCTGGCCAAAGAAATTCCTCCTCATTTCCATTCTAAAGTTGCGCCCTTTTATTCTGAGGCTGTACGCTCAGGTTCTAGATTCTCCACTAGTGGAAACATTCTCTCCACATCCACTCTATCCTAGTATCAATGAGGTCCCCCCTCATCCTTTTAAATTCTAGTGAGTACAGGCCTTTAAGTTTAAAGTTATTAATATTAATATTATTATGATTAGCTTTAATTAGTTCACTGTTTACATGGAAAGACCTCTACCATGCAGCCTTTTGAGAGTCAGTGATAAACAGTTTTAATTATTTCTGCAGGACGCTTTTGACATCTAAATTTCTGGATGTATCACTACTTGTGCAAAGCAACAAACTTTTTTTAATTTAGCATGTGAATTGTGGAAAAACAAGATGAAAGTATTCTTGCATGAGGTAAATAAACAGCATCAGTCAACCTAATCAATGCTTTTATTGTAGACAAAAAGGTCACCCCTCCCTTCTGTTTAGGTTTTGTGATCAATCACCCTCTAATCTAATAAACTAATAACGAAAACATCAAATTACAACTCTAAAATTTGAAATTCCGGCATGTACTGTCACAAAAAAAGGCAGCCAGCCTAACTTCAGAGAACTATTATACAGACCAATGAGAGTGCCTAAGATTGTTTCTCTTTGATTAATATTAGTAGCTTTTGGTGAGAATTTTATGCAGTTTTATGTTCTTTATGTCGGAATATCTGTCTGTCTCTTTTTTTTTTCTCTCTCTCACACACTCTATCTCCCCTTTCTCTCTCTCTCCCCTCCCTCACTCTCACTCCCTCCGAACTGTAACCTTCAGTGTACATATCATCTCTATTTATTTTATATTAACAGATGAAAGTTCCTGCTCATGAGGAATCCACAAAGGAGGCAACAAAAATAAGCGTAAGTTTCAGTAACCAACCACAATTAACTATATCTGTTATTGTATCCATTTACATCTCCAGTTTACACCAATCTACAAAGATTAATCTGCTCATTAAGAAGAAAGCAGAACAGTCCAATAAAGGAGTCTTAGAATCGATTTCATTTGCACCTATCTGTATTCTGTCAAATGTTCATCTGAGAAACCAGTCTGAAACATTGCGCGATACTGATCCATATCTGGTTTCCTTTGAGCCCAGGCGATGCAGGTGAGCTATGAACAAGTGATTGTGGCTCTCGAATCCCCTTTTTAAGGTGAGGTGTTAAACATCGAAAGAGGAAGCACATTGCAGCACGATTCCTTTAAAAGGGTTTGCGTTGTTCACCTCATGAGGTGGATGGAGAAATCACATCCCTTGAAAGGAAATACAGGATGTGACTTCAGTCCACTTCTGAGTTGGTACCAAGAAGAACTGCATAAAATTAATAACTCGATTCAACTGAAAATATCACCTCATAAATGTCAGGTTCACTGATGGCTACATTATGGTTCTAAAAACAATTCCCCGTGAAAAGGGAAGCACAAATTCTGATCAGTTCTCTTTTTATCTCACACATGTTTTCCCCTTCATTTTCTTCTTTCTCTCTTTTTCACTCATTCTCCTTTACTCGCTCATTGTCATTAGCTCACCCTCTCACTCACCTTTGCAGTTTCCTCTCTCTCTCTCTACACCTAACTCACAGATCAGTTGTAGATTTTTATTTCTTGGACAGCCGGTCGTGGCAGATACCGATTGTGGTCTTAAAAGTACCCTGTGTCTGTGCTTACAGGAAGCTGCTAATTCCTCTCCACCCCATGCCCAGAGTGAAACCTCTTCCCAATGAGTAACATCCCTGTACAAAGAAATATGGATGTCTGACACTCATTATCTGCAATCACCGGCAACTTTCCTTTTTTGCTTGGTGGAAAATAACAGTAGAAATGTCAAACGCTGTCAGTTTGGCATTTTGTTTGTTATTGGTGGCACCCTGATTGAAAATTCAAATCTGATCAATTTTGATTCCAACAGGAGATTCGAGGGGAAATTTAAAACAACTGCAAACTCTTAAGACATAATTTATTTTTATCTGCTGAGTTCCCAGCTTGTGCTACCTTTAATCTGCCCTGGTCCACATGTTGTATTCTGGGTCCTGCTTAGGAAGGAGATGGAGCCTCCTTCGAAGAAGATAGTCACAAAATGCTGGAGTAACTCAGTGGGTCAGGCAGAAAGGGAATAGGTGCTGTTGTCTCTCCGATTAAAGACGAGGCGTGTGGCGTGTCAGTGCCCCAGAGTGAGTTGCTGTTCTCTCCCGGTGAACGGAGAAATATCCTGCATTCCTCAGACCTCAGTCTCATGACGTCAGCATAAGCCAGTGAGGGGGGGGAAAGTTAGCCTCATGCAGAACCCGCTGTGCCTGGAGCAATGTGCAGGAAGGAATTTAAAGGAATAGGTAGTGTTTCAGGTCGAGACCCTTCTTCAGACTGAGAGTCAGGGAAAAGGAAATGAGATATGGATGGTGATTATGGAGAGATATAGAACAAATGAATGAAAGATATGCAAAAAAAAGTAGCGATGATAAAGGAAATAGTCCATTGTTAGCTGTGGGCAAGGTTAAAACGAGTTAGTCTCCAGAGATGCTGTCTGACCCGCTGAGTTACTCCAACGTTTTGTGCCTGGAGTAACGGCAGCAGGTGGTGGGCCTGTGATGAGATGGTTACTGCAGACTTTAGCATCTGAGAGACCATTAGTGCAATGGTACATATAAATGTAAATGCAAGAACTAGACTTCATGCAGTCAGGCAAAATCAGTTTTAATCAGAGTGTGGCCATTTATTACCTTTTTGAAGAGGCTTTGATGCCAATAGGTTTTTACGTGTTCACAGTTAGTGAATATTAATCAAGCTGCCATTCTCAGTAGTGGGGGTTGTCAGGAGCTCGTGATTCTCTGCAGGTAAATGCAGACACTGTCTGCCAAGCCGGCCTTAAAGCACCAGCTCCCCTCTACCTGCTGAGACTCAGCAAAGCCTGCCTGAAATATTCCAGCTGATCGCCTCAGGTACTTACATTGCCGCAAGCGTAATCACACTGCCACAGTGTGAAGCAATAACTCAGCTCTCCATTGATGTAAAATAATAATATAGTCAGCAGGCCACATATTCCCTTGCCCCACAGAGATCCGTTTCAGCATGCATTTATGCTTCACGCTGACTTTTATCCTGAACTCCCGCCCTGATCTCTATTGCTTGTTCTCTTTTCACAGTGTGTTCAGGGATAAAGCAGTGACACTGACTTACAGAGAGCAGAAGTCTTGCTAGGGCAGGAGTTTAGACAGATGAGGGGGGACCTCATTGAAACTTACCAAACAGTGAAAGGCCTGGATATAGTGGGTGTGGAGAGGATGTTTCCACCAGTGGCCAGAGGCCATAGCCTCAGAATAAAAGGATGGTCCTTTAGGAAGGAGATGAGGAGGAATTTCTTGAGTCAGAGGGTGGTGTCAAAAATTATTTAGTCTTTCTGCTCATCTATACTTTTCATGATGGTTCCCTTTATATTATAATGGACTAGAAATTCTACAGACCATATGGTACAATTCTTTGCGCTATATGGCTCAATTTCTTCAGAACGCCAATTGCAAAGAAAAAGGAATGTAGTATGTGGCCTCAAACATTTGCAGTTTTCCTTCCACTTCCTCTGTGCATCTGATATGAAAACACATGGAGGTGCATTGATGTGAACACTGATGCCCATCTGTGTATAAGTTGCATGTCGACCTTATGCTGTGATTTTCAGCCGTGCTCACCCAGCCCCTAATACCACTGGCCTCTCAGGCCACCCAGCCCTCCACCTCTGAGTACCACCTTCCTCGCCCTCCAGCCCGACCTGGTTTTTCTCTGTTCAGTTGAAAAGGCAGAGCGATTGAAGGCATCAGGTGTGTTAAACGTACCAGTCTTGGATGTCCTGTGCAACAATCATCCGTCAAAATAAAAACCAAATGGTCTCAGCTGCGGGCGGTCCTGTGGGCGCGGCTGAGAGAGGGGGGTGATAAGGGAGGGTTGAGGAGGTGGGTTGAGGAGGGATGGAGTGGGTGAAGGGGGGAAGGGGAGGAGGGGGGTTGATGGGGGATGGAGTGGATGAGTGGGGGGGGCAGGGGAGGGATAAGGGGGGTTCAGGGGGGATTGAGTGGATGAGTGGGGGGGCAGGGGAGGGATAAGGGGGGTTCAGGGGGGATTGAGTGGATGAGTGGGGGGGGCAGGGGAGGGATAAGGGGGGTTCAGGGGGGATTGAGTGGATGAGTGGGGGGGCAGGGGAGGGATAAGGGGGGTTCAGGGGGGATTGAGTGGGTGAGTGGGGGGAGGAGAGGGGAATAAGGGGGGTTGAGGGGGGATGGAGTGGGTGAGTGAGGGGAGAGGGGGAGGGAGGGGGAGGGGGAGGAGAGGGTGTTGGACCAATACAGGAGAGGTTTGGGACCGGAACCGTTGGGTGGAAAGCTCTCCTTCGGTCCCAGCAACCCTACCGATTTGTGCACCCATTGGCAGGCGGGGAGTGTCCCCCCGGGGCCGTGGGCGGGATGCAGTGGTGGGTGGCAAGTGTTCCCGGGGCCGTGCCAGGCCCAGCCACCCTACCGATCCGTGGACCCGTTGACGGCGAGAGGCACTTTACCTGTGCTCTGTGCGTGCTGCGCTCGGGGAATGGTTGCGATGGCCATCTTGTTAGACCCTCTGGCGCCACAATGCACCACAGGAGGAAGGTCAGGCGCGAGGCATGCCGGGTCGGGCGCCGGTCCTCCCACTGGTCCTCCCGGGGAGGGGGGGGGGCGGGGAATAACTGCAGATGCTGGTACAAATCAAAGGTATCACAAAATGCTGGAGTAACTCAGCAGGTCAGGCAGCATCTCAGGAGAGAAGGAATGGGTGACATTTCGGAGAAAAACACTGTGAACACTCTGCAGGTCAGGCTGCAAATGTTTCACATCCAGGACCAATCGTCAGTAATGAGCTCTTTCTCTTTCCACAGATGCTGCCTGACTTACTGAGTGCTTCCAGCATTTTCTGGTTTTATTTCAGATTTTCAGCATCAGCATTCTTTTTTAATTTTCTGCTTCTTAGAAACATAGAAACATAGAAAATAGGTGCAGGAGTAGGCCATTCGGCCCTTCGAGCCTGCACCGCCATTCAATATGATCATGGCTGATCATCCAGCTCAGTAGCCTGTACCTGCCTTCTCTCCATACCCCCTGATCCCTTTAGCAAAAAGGGCCACATCTAACTCCCTCTTAAATATAGCCAATGAACTGGCCTCAACTACCTTCTGTGGCAGAGAATTCCACAGACTCACCACATTCTGTGTGAAGAAATGTTTTCTCTTCTCGGTCCTAAAAGACATCCCCCTTATCCTTAAGCTGTGACCCCTGGTTCTGGACTCCCCCAACATCGGGAACAATCTTCCCGCATCTAGCCTCTCCAACCCCTTAAGAATTTTATATGTTTCTATAAGATCCCCCCTCAGTCTTCTAAATTCCAGCGAGTACAAGCCCAGTCTATCCAGTCTTTCCTCATATGCAAGTCCAGCCATCCCAGGGATTAATCTGGTGAACCTTCTCTGTACTCCCTCTAAGGCAAGAACGTCTTTCCTCAGGTTAGGAGACCAAAACTGCACACAATACTCCAGGTGCGGTCTCACCAAAGCCCTGTACAACTGCAGCAGAACCTCCCTGCTCCTAAACTCAAATCCTCTTGCTATGAATGCCAACATACCATTCGCTTTCTTCACTGCCTGCTGCACCTGCATGCTTGCTTTCAATGACTGGTGCACCATGACACCCAGGTCACGTTGCATCTCCCCTTCTCCCAATCGGTCACCATTCAGGTAATACTCTGCTTTCCTGTTCTTGCCGCCAAAGTGGATAACCTCACATTTATCCACATTATATTGCATCTGCCATGCATTTGCCCACTCGCCTAATCTATCCTAATCTATCTATTCTTATTAGTCTTCCCACAGTGCACCAAATCACTCTTACCCGTATATAACCTGATGGTGCCCTGTCAATGGCCAACAATGTAAGCATTGTGCTGCTTGACCCTGCATACTTGGTACCAAAGAACATTGCCTGTGAACAAATTTCCCAGGATTTGAGTTACATTTGTCTTTGCTTACATCATAGACAAGGAGTTTGAGGGTAATTATAATCCCCAAATATAGAAACGCAATGGTAGGATTTGTAGAACAAATGATCTACAATTCCTTTAATGTAAAATAAAAATGAAATAAATCGCAATGTGATCTGCAATACCTTACTACCCTCTAGTGGGTATTGTTTGTATTGCTTCCACAGTGGAGGAACACTAAACATCCATTTTCTATGTACTAAAACACTTGTTTGTTTGTTCTTGAACTACTGCCAAAACGGTACACGATAGCATGACAATTTTAGGCCCACCTTACTCACCGTCATCCCCTTGGTGCTAATGGAAGATGTTTAATTGAAATCGGTGTTATATTTTTTAAGTTATTCACATTTTAAAGTTTAAAAAACCGCGCATGCGCAGTTGGGGCCCTGTTGATCTGGTACTTACATAAGATGACCGTCGCATCCACGTGTGTACAGAACAAACACATCCGCGCAGTTGGGGCCCGTTGATCTCGGGATGAGCAGGGCACGACTGCCTGTCTCTTGGGGGCAGGTTTGCCAGCTCCATAGTGGCGGGAGAGCCAGGCCTGGTGCCAGGGGAGCCGGCCTGGGCCTGGACGTGACCGGCTAACCGCGAGCCTAAGGTGGGCCAAGGGGAAAGGCAGTAGCAGTGGCGGTGAGGCCAACCTTTAGTGCAGGTGGAGGCCAAGGCCTGGGCCTAGCGCTGGGTCTGCCCTTGGCTCTCCCGTCCCCCCTCCTCTCCCGGCCGGCTCAGAGCCTTCCCCACGCCACCCAGAGTCCAGCGGCATCGGCGACCGTCCGAGCTGGGAGGTAGGGGGGAGGGAGGGGGCGGAGGCGGAGGAAGAGTCCAGCGGCTTCGACCCGAGAGCCATCAGTGGGAGAGGCGCCGCCGTCTACCCACCGCACTGAAACCCCAACACCGGGACGGGACCGGACAGGACTTTTCCTCCCACCCCGCTCCGCTCCACTAACGATGGCCGCCCGGAGGCGGATTGCTACGCAACCTTCGTTAAGCGGCGTCTGGGGGGAGGGAGAGGGAGGGGGGGAATAAGCAGGGTTGAGGTGGATGACGTGGGTGGGAGGGGAAGGGGGAAGGGGAGGAGAGGAGGGGGAGGGGGGTAGGTGGAGGGAGGGAATAAGAGGGGGGGAATAAGAGGGGGGGAGGGAGGGAGGGAGGGAGGGAGGGTGGGGAGAGTGGGTGGGTGGGGAGAGTGGGTGGGTGGGGAGAGTGGGTGGGTGGGGAGAGTGGGGGAGGAGAGGGTGCTGCACCAATGCAGGAGAGGTTTGGGCCCAACGGGTCCACTTGGTCTAGTGAAAAATAAAGGCTGACAATTCAACCCCTTGACTCATCTATAAACCCATAAGATATTTTGCCTCGCTCTTTAGGCTTTACCGACACATCGCGGAAACCTGAACTATACATGGGCACAATCATGCTTAAGTACAAGTGTATAAAATAATAGATTACACTGAGACAGTTCACAAGAGTTGCTACGTTTCTGGCACCAAGTTGAACCCTTCAAGTTTAGATTTGTTAAAAACATTTTGAATTTTAACTTGGCCATAAAGGTCCATTGTCTTGGCAGGAGCACTGGGTTGAATTTGCAGGGTCGGCCTCACCAGGTGATGTTGTTGATACCCTCATCTGCCACTCCGTGCTGCTGCAAGCTACATCCAATCCACATGCTCGGACACTTGGAGGGGCACCCGATCTAATTAATCCCTTGGCTGCAGCAGAGTGTGCAAGATGGTGTCCAAGTCAGGCGACTCTCTGCGTGTTAGTCCCAGAAGTAGATCAGCAATCACTCATTACAATCGATCCACTCTTTCAAACCTCTTCTCAGCAGCGGCATTTATCTTTAATCGGACTTTACTGGACTTCATCTTGCACTAAATGTTATTCCCTTCATCATGTACCTGTACACTGTGGATGGCTTGATTGTAATCAGGTACCGTTTTTCCTCTGACAACTCAATCTGGACACTTCGACCCGTGGACGTGACAGCCCTCGTCTCGCACAGCCACCGTTCTGCCGCCATGCCCCGTGGCGCCTCCCGCAGTCGACTTTGAAACATCCAGAGCACCCCCTTGTGTGCGGGATGTAGAACCCAGCCAGCTCACGCACACTGCTCCATCCCTCTGCAGCTCCACCATCGCACCTTGCTCCCGTAGACAGCTTAACCATCAAGAGAAACATATATTCTCTTTGGGGACTCTCTCGGTAGAATAATGCAAACGGCAAAATTAAATCCTTGATATCGTGTTTATGGGAAAAAGCCTCAAATTAAGTTTTCACAGGGCATACCTGTCTATTAACAAAATGGTCAAGTACACCATAATATAATTTCTGTGATTTCAATTTGAGAAATATATTGCCCATATATTCAGTGATTGCAAATATTCTATTTAATCAATTGAAATGTCAATGCAAATTATGAAGCTTGTGAACTGAATAATTTATTCATTTGATTCAACGATGAATTTATCTATATTATGCAACTTGTTTTCATATCGTAATGATATCAAACATATGCTTTTCAGCAATAACATTACTCTGAAATTCATAAATGCACTGTTCAGGATTTGGCACATTCTAACAGAAAATTGGTGACAGTCAGCATCTGCAGGCATGTCTACAATAACAATATTGACAACATTCATTTACATAGCATTTTGAATGGAGTAAAATGTTCCAAGCTGCTTGTTATCCCAAGCCAAGACTGCAGAAGAATGATCAGAAGCTTGGCCAAAGAGATAAGTATTAAAGAGAAAGTAAGGAGATGAGATGGAGAGGTTTAAAGTTTGGTTCCAGATTTTTGGGGGGGGTGTGTGGGGGAAAAACGACATCCTGCAATTCAACGTTGAGTATGTTTTTAGCTCGGTCCCTTCTCTAAGATTTGAATTTTGAGCAGGCACGAGGCTGAAACCCGCAGCTTTCTGGCACACCTGAACGCATAGCCCAACCATGAGAGTTGACGTATCCAAAGGGCATGCACCGCCCAAAGTTACCCCTGCTGCTTGTGCCCACCAGTGCTGGCACAGGAGATGGCAGTATGAACCGCCAGGGCCCTTTGCAGGAGTTTTCACTTTGAAGTGCCCTCGGATCAATTCAATTGCCTGGCTCTACAAAACGTAAATTAGAATCGGAATTACCTTTATTTGTCATCCAAAAAACAAGTCTTTTGGACGAGATTTCGTCACCCACAGTCCAACACTAAGAGCAATAAAACAAGCAAATTACACAACCCCAACCAACACAAAACACACACACAGTGAATCCATCACAGTGAGTCTCCTCCAGTCCCCTCCTCACTGTGATGGAAGGCCAGAATGTCTTTTCTCTTCCCCTGCCGTCTTCTCCCGCGGTCAGGATGTTGCAGTTGCCACGTTAGGTATAAGGGTAAGCAATGGCCTTCATCAATGGCCATTTTTACCAATTATCTAGTTCCAGTACCACCACTTTGCCCATTTACTGAGGCAGCCTTCCCACTGGGGGTTCAAAACCCTGCCGAGAATATAACGTGAAATAAAAGCAGGGAATAGTGGAAATGGGTCAGGCTACATCTGCAAAAAGGGAAACAGAGTTAACACTTCAAGTCAGAGATCCTTCATCAGAACTAGGAGAAATAGAAGATAACTCTGATTTCAGTATTGGAGAGGTTGGGGGAGTGATGGGTGAAACAAAGGTAATATCTGTGAAAGGGGAACCATATGGCATTTAAAATCAGATTTGCTTCAATGTGTGGGTAATAAGTTGCTTATCACTACGTTGGGGACAGGCCAGCTGACCAGGCTATATGACTAGAAAGAGCTAAAATCATAGGTGAATCTCAGACTGGAGTGAACAGTTCTGAAACTGATATAAAGGAGGGGTGAACTATCTAAAGGTAGAGAATTTGGTGTTGAGTTCAGAAGGCTGGGATCTGCGTGGGATCTGCGTGTACGTCTGAAAACCAATGGCGAACTGAAGTTCAAGCTAATACAAAGATGCAAATAATTGAATGTCTTCAAGAAACAATATTAATTTTAACCACAGCAAACGGAATTATATAACAGCAGAAAACCTACTGTAACTCCATGTGAATGTCTGAACTTTACCCAAACTCAATAGTAATGAAAGGAAACATTTATTTCATTTCAATGGACCGTCTTGCAATAGTAGAAACACTACAAAGACTCATTCTTGCTTTTCAGCACCTTTTAGTTCTCCAACGCATTATGTGCTGAACATCGTGTGTTGCCAGATAATTAAAAAAGCACCGTGAAATTAGCTATCTTACTATCAACAGCCAGGGCTCTCAAAATCCCCCATCACTTCACAGCTTCAACAAACTTAAGAGCTTGGATTTAATATCTTTCCAGGCAGAAGCTGAATGCAGTGAATTAATTTTATTGGTGGCAGACAATGCATTTAAATTGATTTAGCTGAGAAGCTAATGAGTTTGGGGAAAGTTCACATTGATCTGTTTACTTGGCTCATTATATATTTTATTACCTCTGAACTGTGGTTTGCCCGCTTGAGGTCAGAGATTTATCAAAATTATGAGGACGCAGGGAACATTTTAAAGACCCGCACATAAACGTCTAGCACAAATCTTATAAAGCAAGGCACCTTGAAGTGACCTTGATGGAAGTTAATTTAGAGGCATATAAGATTAATGCAGATAAACCTAGGTCCCAGACCTATTTGTAGTAGATTTTTAAACTTTGCAATGTTTTCTGCAAAGCTACATGTGCCCAACTAATTTGACAAGGTAGGTACATGTGGTCGGTTTTGGAAGGCTACATGAAAATGTAGGGGTGGCACACTGGTGCAGCGGTAGAGTTGCTGCCTTACAGCGCTTACAGTGCCAGAGAACCGGGTTCAATCCTGGCTACGGGTGCTTGTCTGTACGGAATTTGTACGTTCTCCCCGTCACCTGCATGGGTTTTCTCCGAGAACTTCGGTTTCCTCCCACACTCCAAAAATGTACAGGTTTGTAGGTTAATTGGCTTGGTATATATGTAAACAAAATTGTCCCTAGTGTATGATAGTGTTAATGTGCGGGGATCATTGATCGGTGCGGACTCGATGGGCCGAAGGGTCTGTTTCCACACTGTAAAACTAAAACTAAATGCGAAAATTATACGAGATGAGACCGCTTGTCAATGGTTCACAGGACACATATTAGGTCCATATCTCTGGAGCTCTGGTGAATGAAATGTTGGCTTAGAAATGCTGGAAAAACGAAGCATTGCTCAGAGGAAAGTTGCATTAACTCAACATTAACCAATGCTGTCTGCCTTTCTATGAGAGGTGACATTGTAATCGCATTGGAGAGGGTGCAAAGGAGATTCAGCAGGATTAAGCCTGTGATGGAAAGTTTTAGATAGCAGGAGAGACTGGTTTGATTTGTTTTCTTGGAGTGGAGGAGGCTGGGAGAGGAATTGATAAATGTGTACAAAATAATGAGAAGTTGTGCTCCATGGCAAGCATGTTAAGGACCGGAGGGCATAGGTTTAAGGTGAAAAGTAAGAAGTTTAGAATGGATCTAAGGAAGAACTATTTTACCTAGAGGGTAATTGCAATCAATGCTTGAGAAGATGGTGGGGGTCGGTACTCACACAGGTAAATGTCTGGATGAGTGCTTGAATCACCAAGGCTTGAATAATAGGCTAAAGCCCAGGTGCTTGTAAATGGCATTAGTACAGGTAGATATTTCCCAGTCAGCATGGAGATGGTGGCCAGAGAGTCTGTTCCTGTGCTGAATGACTCTATGACGTGTTTGGTGCAAATTTTTCCTCTCCCTGGGCACAGCTATTCTGGTATCCAGCTCGTTCAAATGGCATAAATGTCCTGCAATGATCAAAGTTAATCTTTTGGGCAATTTTCAACCATTTTGGCCCAAATAATTTCTGGTCTTACTCATTTACAGAATAACCAGTTTTTCCTAAAGCTGAAGGCTCCATTGCATAGAAACATAGAAACACAGAAAATAGGTGCAGGAGTAGGCCATTCGGCCCTTCGAGCCTGCACCGCCATTCAATAGATCATGGCTGATCATCCAGCTCAGTAACCTGTACCTGCCTTCTCTCCATACCCCCTGATCCCTTTAGCAAAAAGGGCCACATCTAACTCCCTCTTAAATATAGCCAATGAACTGGCCTCAACTACCTTCTGTGGCAGAGAATTCCACAGACTCACCACTCTCTGTGTGAAGAAATGTTTTCTCATCTCGGTCCTAAAAGACTTCCCCCTTATCCTTAAGCTGTGACCCCTGGTTCTGGACTCCCCCAACATCGGGAACAATCTTCCCGCATCTAGCCTCTCCAACCCCTTAAGAATTTTAAATGTTTCTATAAGATCCCCCCTCAGTCTTCTAAATTCCAGCGAGTACAAGCCTAGTCTATCCACTGTGATTTAAATGGTTAATTCTTCTGCAGTCATCGTCAATGTGTTGTTCACCTCTCTTCAATACAAGCCTCGAAGACTGGTCCACAAAGGGATCACAGGCACTTCACCACGTGGCGGTTTAAAATCTAAGTGTGTGGATATGTCCGAAGTCCTGTTAAGTGGGGAGTAGTTCTTATTCATCAGATAGAAAAAGTTTCAAATAGATGAATGATATGTGAAAAAGTTGGCTCCCCACATTTTATCCACCCCTGTTTCTCCTACTGGCAGGAGAATGGCCAGGTGTGCTCAGCTTCTGCAAAGTAGTCATCGCACTTGTCATTGATTTCAGGAAACGTCATCTACAAGATTGCCATTGTTGGCTTTGGCAAGATGGTCTCTATTGATGGGTTGCAAGATCTTACAGTTTGCAGCACGCAGAGGGTAAAGGCAATCTTCACAGCCACCTCAAAGGCACACAGTATGGTTCAAACAATAGTCTTCCTGTCACATTGGAGTATAGCTACTGAATGCATGAATGTAGCAGTAATTAATGGAGATGGGGTGGGGTAAGGTGGTGTTGGGGTGGGAGAGTGCTGCCAAACAATGAGAAGGATTTGGTCACATTGTTGAAGAATGGTGCTTACAAGAGGCTTGTTCTTTGTTTATGGGGCAGGAAGGCACCAGGATGATCACAGAGGATTTGAGTAGTGTGCCCTGTGGAAATGCTTCCTCTACTTGCTCCTGTGAGTCAATAGACAATAGGTGCAGGAGGAGGCCATTCGGCCCTTCGAGCCAGCACCACCATTCAATGTGATCATGGTTGATCATTCTCAATCAGTACCCCGTTCCTGCCTTCTCCCCATACCCCCTGACTCCGCTACCCTTAAGATCTCTATCTAGCTCTCTCTTGAATGCATTCAGAGAACTGGCCTCCACTGCCTTCTGTGGAAAAAGGAATGGTTGACGGGTTTCCTTTAGTGTGAAGTCAGGCTTACCCCACTGCTCCCCGATGCATCAGTGATTAGTGAGCCACAAATGATAAGATGTAGCTGAGATCAGGAGCCATGGCCTGCTCATGATGCTGGGAAGCTGAGAGTGATCCTATTTTATACCATTTAGGGCAAAGCAGACTTGGCACTGGAAAGAGATTGTATTTCAGATTGGAGTATGTCAGAGCAACTCTGGGGATACAATTGGAGTTTGCGTGTTGCACTTTTAATGAGCAGGGTTTTGAGGAAACGAATTAGTGAAAGCTGATTGTGATTACATATGAACTGTAATTCTCATTGGAAAGTGAACATTGTGAGTGGAACTGATGTCGATGAAAGTTGATACAAACACGTCAGAAAATAAATGGTAGTTAGAACAAAAATCGCAGCAAAAATTTAGGAACTGAATTTCCCAATGAATACTAAGCACATCAAAGTCAAGTCAGTGAATTTAATCTACTTTTGGGACACTAAAATGTTCCTGCACTTTGCACTGGTGCCAAACTGGCTCTCCTTCAAGTTTGAAGTAGTGTTAGAGCAGTTTACACCCAGAAAAAAGTGCTAAAGTGTAAACCGTGTGGTTCTCAGTTATATGAAGTTGCTGACATTGTGCTGCGCACAACTCAGAAAGCGGAGAGGCCACATGGAAGCAAAGGTGGAGAGGACACAAGCAAAGCGATCTAATGGGCAAAGACTATGTGGCTTTGATTAGGTGGCCTCATTGATAATAACAACGTTCCATTCATATTGATCAGACATCCTCTTTGTCGCATGTGTGACTGCACCACCAACAAGGTTTTTGGTGCAGCTTCTATTTTATCTATCAAGGGTTTAATGAGAGACCCCTTGCTTCCCCCATCCAAACTCCAGGAAGAGTAGGAGGGTACACGCCCTCACCAAAGCACATCCCAAAACCACCCTTCTCCTCACTTGGATCAAAAAGAACTGACCACCATTGACGAGCCACACAACTGGAGCAGCCACACAAATATTGTGGTTAGAAGAGCAGAGCAGTGGCTGGGCATCTCGAGGTGAATGGATAGAGAATGATGTATTGTCTTCAAGCTTTTCCGTGCTTTTATCTGGCAGCTTTTATAAGAAAGCTGTAAAATTACATGGTATGAACTTCAACCCATAAATCTTCAATCTATGTTTAGAGCTTGCTTTCAATTTTAATGGGGGTATCTCCCCATTTAACGTTGCTGAGGTAGTGAGGTTCATGTTCTCATGACTCTAGGGTAGAAAATCCTTCAAAATTTGATTTCTTGGTACCCTCTAACATAGTCTGTCTCATTCTATCGATTGTGGAAATATTATTTAGCTGCATCTGTAGCCACATAACAATTCAGAACTTTTTAGAACCTTAGTTAGGCCACCATCAGCTTTTTATGATAAATTAATTCCATTCAGACACTGCACAATTAATTCTCATGCCAATATGTTGTGTGAATATTAATCACAACACCATTTCACCATCCAAGCTATAAAGAGTTCAACCTGCTGAATACTACCCATGCAACAGCTCTGGTTCACTTTTACATGTTTCTCAGAACAGTGATCAGGAATTACAAAAAGAAAGTTCTTCTTACAAGGGTGCATTTATTCACAAAATGCTGGAGTAACTCAGCAGGTCAGGCAGCATCTCAGGAGAGAAGGAATGGGTGACGTTTCCGGGTCGAGACCCTTCTTCAGACACCCGAAACGCCACCCATTCCTTCTCTCCTGAGATGCTGCCTGACCTGCTGAGTTACTCCAGCATTTTGTGAATAAATACCTTCGATTTGTACCAGCATTTGCAGTTATTTTCTTACATTACAAGAGTGCATTGTCATTCCAGGAACCAACCTGTCTATATTTGGAGACTTTTAGAAAATACTTTGTCTTAAATAGTTTATTTTAATTCTTTGTTAAGCAAATATCATTATGTAACTGAACAATGTTGCACAAACATATAAGAATATAGTAGAAACAAGGAACTGTAGATGCTGGTTTATAACAAAAACAGACACAAAGTGCTAGAGTCAGTCAGTGAGTCAGGATGGGTGACGTTTCGGGTCAGGACCCTTCTTCAGACTCAAATATAAGGAAGTCACTTGGAATGCTGGTTCTTGGAAACAGTCTTACAGGAAATCAATTAATATGCAATTCCATTTGGAATCAAATCTAAAGTAATTAATGAATCAAATTTCAATATTTAATTGTATGCTACATAACCTAAGAAAGTTAGTAGGATCAAATCTTAAATGGATGATACTTTATTACCCATTAGATTATTCTTTGTTAACCTATTTTTAAAGCATTGTTTGTTTTTTTCCCATTCCCTTTAGGCTGTGAAGGTGGTTGGAAGCAATATCTCTCATAAGCTGCGGTTATCCAATATAAAGGTTACAGATGAAGGCACTTATGAATGCCGAGTGACTGATTACAGTGAGGGCAAACCCAGGCATCACAAAGCCAAAGCCTACCTGAGAGTCAAACCAGAGATGCCATCACATGGAGCCTCCGCACACATGCAGGATACCAAGGTTCGAGGAATCGACGGGACTCACACAAATCATATTGCTAAATCCTCGTCCTATTCCACCAGCCCTCAAACAGTCCGGGCTATAAAGGAAGGAGAGTTGGAGAGTGACTGTGAACAGAACGATCAGTCTCTTGATAGTGATCGTATCCACTGTGCTTAGCTGAATAAGCATTTGTGGGAAGTCAAGTGTTTGTAAATTGTATAGAAGGAGTGCATGACCAACTTCTTTGTGGGAATATTCTGGCAAAAGAAAATCTCCAAAACTGTAGTTAAGGTGGAAACCACACATTGAAATATTTTCCTTATTTGATATGTCTAAGGTTATTGGAAGTAAATTATTGATTTCATTACATCCAAGTGGATGTTAATATGTGCTAAATATCCTACATAGAAACATTTATCTACCTAATAGTTCAATAGAGTCAAACTCAGATCAAGTTTTACTGTGGGCTTATCCAAGCGGAGTTTAGAATAATGCTAAGAAAACTTTTATTTTTAAATTGCCATAGAACAGTTATTCCACATTAGGAGCCTTTACTCCAGAATCTCTCATCATTTAGCAATTGAAACCCTATTTTACTCAACAAACCAAGCACTATTCCATCATCTAACAAGACAAAAACATTCTCACAACTCATGACTGCAACCTAATTACCCATAAATCATCAATCGGTGTCTAACAATTCTAGTCCCTGCATTAAGAACGTCCAACTCATTCTTTTTGCAAGAACATACTATCAATAAAGACTATCCCAAGTATGTGTTGATTTTAAATGTATAAACATCAGTATAGAGTGTCCCAAGAAATCTTATTTTCATTACTTCTAAATTCTCCAGCTTAACTGACAGTCTTAAATTCCCCAAGAAATTCTCTTGCTCTTCCTTATGTCAATCCACTTTATTTAAGTCTGAAGCTTTTTCCATTAACAGTCTTTATTAATTACATAAAAAATCCCAGCTCCAATCTATTGGATAACTGTCTCATTTTAACTTCAGCCTACAATCCCCCAACTATTCCATTTCAATCTTGTCCCATATTTCTACTGAATTCTAAACAATAAATAAAATATCTGTGATCCCATATAATCACACAGGATGACTTCAGCTCAAATCATGAGCAAAACACAAAGTGCTGGAGAAACTTAGTGGGTCAGGCAGCATCTGTGGAGGGGGTGGGCTGGCGGCTTTTCCAGGTTGAGACCTTCTTCAGTTTCTTGTGTGTCAAATCTTGTGCTGGTTTTATGGTAATGTATAATCTTTAATAACTATTGTAACCACATTCCATGAAATGCTCAAATTTATTTTATCCATTATATCGACCTTTGATATAATCCAACAACTTTAACACATTTTCACTTTTAAACACAACATTAAAAAAATTCCTATCCCAATGCACATGAAAATTAACGCTTGACGTTCACTGTTTAATGATAATTCAATCTCATTTAATATCTTTTACTTCATGAAAAATACATACCTTATTTCAACTTCATTTATTAAAATGTTCCAACTTTATCTAGGAAAGGTAATAATAAATAGTCTTTCAATAAGCCACAATAATCAGGTATCCCAAATTGTAGACTCCTATTTGTAATGAAAGTTTCACAAAAAGGTTAAGACATAATTTAGCATAGCTTGTAGGAATGAAAAGCAACAAACGTTTTTGAATAGGACTCCATGAAAATAGTTGACTATATCAATCATTCTCTGTTTGGCTAAAAAACAAACTATTTTGATAAATTTTATGGGAAAACATAGGTAAAAAATCTCCTCTCTATTCACACTCTTAAGAGCAATTAGCAATTGAAATGTGTATGTGTTGTGAATTGTCAATGTGCCCTTGGGTCTATGTAAACTCCTAATGGAGTTAATTGGAATGACAAGCAATTTGCTTCTGCTCTCTCTGAGTAATTATTGATTTTGATAACAATATAAATGTCTGATAATAGTTTATAGGCCACATCTATATATCTTTGAGGAAATCTAAATCATTTGGTTAGATGTTGTCCTTCAATACTGCATGGACTTGCAGATTTAGTTGCTTTGACGTGTTACTTGATCAGACAGAAGCACATTTGGTGCTGTACAATAGAACACCTCATTGTAAATAGCACTTCATTCTTTAATTTTCTCTAGCATTGTCTTCTTTAATTACAAAACCTGATGTAACCATTCTCAAGTAACTGTTGCTGTATATGCAAGATCTTTTTCAAAATCACTTGTGTCCAACTTTACTTAAATCAATAAGAAAAAAGCACTTGGGCGCTGAGAGTGGCAATGGTACATGTTTGGCCGCCCAATTAACTGGATCCCATTTTCCCCATACAAGATCTACAAGAGCTAGTTTTGTGGTTTAGTGACAAATCAGCAGGCCAATTATTGCCGCAGAAAAGCAGTCCTCATCTTATGTATTGCAAATTCTGCATCAATGCCTGGTGTTCTATCAGGAGTATGGACTGGGTAGGATGGCAAATGGCTCCTAGCGTTGTGCCTTCATGCCAGTTAATTGCCCTTTAAACTACTGACATATATTGCTCACTGAAAAATGATGCCACTTCACATTTTGGAACCCATTTAATGAGCCATGAAGTGGGATGATGCTCGGGCTATGGTGCCCATTTCATCAATCACACAAATGGCCTGTCCAAACTCTGAACAGCTGGCAGTCTGCACAGCGGAAATTTCTTTATGGGGAAAAAAGAATGATCCAGATGGGTATGGGTCATTACATACATATATTTTTAGTAATATTTCTTCATATAACATAATTATCGCTGCTAAGTCTTTTAATTACTGGATTTTATTTGATCATCTGTTGCAGAACCTCTCTGTAAAATGATTTGCTGAATGTGATTAATAAACACAAGAACATGAATCTGATATGACCAGGTTTTGTTATTTGGATATAGAAACTTACACAGACCAAACGAATGCAGCAATGTGTGCTGAGAATCAGCAATACTGTTGTAAAGTACATACCTCATCAAATTTCATATTACTATTTGAGGCATAAAGATAATCCTGAGTTTGGCCCTTGCAGGTGTTCCATTGTAGAACACCACCAATGGATGAGTGGTATGCTCTAAATAAAGGAACTGAGGGTAAGCTTCCCAATTCAATTGACATATCGTTCCTGGTCTAGATAAGTCACCATGTCCTGCTCTGTCCAGCAGTTAACATTTACCATGTGGAGTAGTGTGCCATCCATACTCTTTTGAGTGCTCCTTAAGATTAACAGCAGTTCCTCCCAATTTGCCCTACAGTATTTCATTCTGTGGCATGCATTGTTGATAACTCACTGGTTCATCTAATTTTATAGAACACTAGACCAAGTGGACCCGTTGGGCCCAAACCTCTCCTGCATTGGTGCAGCACCCTTTCCCCCCCTCCTCCCCCCTACCCTTCCCCCCTTCCCCCTCACACTCCACCCCCCTCATCCCCCTCCTTCCCCCTCCCCCCCACTCCATCCCCCTCAACCCCCCCCCCTTATCCCCCTCCCTCCCTAGGAGATAGATTTAAACTTTAAAATGTGAATAACATAAAAAATATAACACTGATTTCAATGAAACTTCTTCCATTAGCACCATTGACGGTGATTAAGGTGGGCCTAAAATTGTCACGCTATCGTGTTCCGTTTTGGTTGTAGTTCAGGAACAAACAAACAAACAAACGAGAGTTTTAGTATATAGATAGAATAGTTCAGCATAATAACAGATCCTTTGGCCCTCGATAATGGTACAGGCCTTGACACCAATTTAAATTGTCTAATCTGCCTACATATGGTTTATATCCCTCCATTCCATGACTGTTCATGTAGCTGTCTAAATGCCTCTAAAGTGTTGTCTTTGTATCTGTTTCCACCACTTCTCCTGGCAGCATGTTGCAAGCACATCAAGACAGTCCAGAGTCAAGAGTGTTGAACAGATCAATGAAATTCTTTCTTGCTGCAGCTTTACACACCCATCAATGCAATAACACAACAATTAAATATATAATCAATAATACAAAAAAAATCAGTAATATTAAGTAACCAGATCATAATAGTACACCTACCACTCTCTATGTAAATAAAAATGTGCTTTGTAAATCTTTAAGTTTTCTCCTTCTCAGCTTAAAGGTATGCCTTCTGGCATTTGTCATTTCCACTCGGAGACAACTATCTACCCTATCTATGCCTCTCGTAATTTTATACACTTTACCTAAGTAGCCGTCAGCCTCTAACACTTTGAAGAAAATAATTCAAGTTTGCACAACCTCTCCCTATAACTACTACTGTGGAATCCAGGCAACATCCTGGTTCTGCACCCTGGACCTCTTCTGCACCCTCTCCAATCAAGCCTCCAAGGCCTACACATCCTATCTGTAATGCAACGACCAGAAATGCACACAACAATGTGCCACCCTAATCTTTAATGCCTCTGTTAAAGGGAAACGTTTTTCGCTATCTATGCCTCTCAAAACTTTGTACACCTAGGTTCGGTCATCCCTTAGCATTCTCCGCTGCAAGAAAAAGAAACCCATCATTTCCAGCCTCCTACTTTGCCTGAAACACTCCATCTCAGGCAGCATCCTGGTGAACCCCATCCTTTTCGAGTCAATTACATCTTCCTACAGCACGGTGACCAGAACTGCATTAAAAATACTCCAGCTGTGACTTAACTAACGCTGGTAAAAAGTAATAGTTGAATTCTTAATAATAATAATAATATTCATTTATTGTCATTGCAACGAGTACAACGAAATTAAAAAATAGCCAATCCTGACGGTGCGTACAAACATATATGCAATAAATGCAAAAACAAATAAATACATAAATACAATTAAATACAATTATATTAAGTACAAGATTTTTTAACGGTGTTGCCTAGTGCAAAGGTAGTGTTCAGTTCTCGTATGGCCCTGGGGTAAAAACTGTTCTTAAGTCTGTTTGTTCGGGATTTGATCGACCTGAAACGTCGACCAGAGGGCAGATGAACAAACAGACGGTGGCCGGGGTGGGATGGATCTTTTATTATTTTGCCTGCTCTACTGAGGCAGCGTAGTCTGAACAGGTGCTCCAGGGAGGGCAGTGAGCAGCCGATGATCTTCTGGGCCGTCGTGATGACCCTCTGAAGGGCCTTCCTGTCCTTTTCTGAGCAGCTGGCATACCATGTGGTTATGCAGTATGCCAGCACACTCTCGATGGAGCAGCGATAGAAGGACAACATGAGCTTCTCCTGCAGGTTGGTTTTCCTGAGGATCCTCAGGAAGTGGAGTCTCTGCTGTGCCTTCTTTACTGTGGTGATGGTGTTGGTAGACCAGGTAAGATCCTCTGCGATGTGCGTACCCAGGAACCTGAAAGCTGGTACCCTTTCCACACAGACCCCATTGATGTAGAGTGGGTCGTAATCTCCACTGGTTTTTCTAAAGTCAATTATAAGTTCCTTTGTTTTGGAGGAGTTCAGGACCAGATTGTTCACTGAACACCATGCTGCCAGCCTTTGGATTTCATCCCTATAGGCTGTCTCATCTCCTTCTGAGATGAGTCCAACCACAGTCGTGTCATCCGCGAACTTGATGATGGTGTTGGTGGGATGGGTGGGGGCGCAGTCGTGAGTGTAGAGGGAGTAAAGGATGGGGCTCAACACACAGCCCTGTGGTGAGCCGGTGCTCAGTGTAATGGTGGAGGAGAGGTGAGGGCCTATTTTGACGGTCTGGGGGCGGTTGGTCAGGAAGTCCTTGATCCATTGGCAGATGGTTTGGGAAAATCCAAGGTCGGAAAGTTTGGTGACCAGTCTGCTCGGGATGACCGTGTTAAAGGCAGAGCTGAAGTCGAGGAAGAGCATCCTCACATAGCTCCCCTGGTGTTCAAGGTGGGTCAGTGCAGTGTGAAGAGCAGTGTCGATGGCATCCCCTGTAGACCTATTTGCTCTGTAGGCAAACTGGTGTGGGTCGAAGGTGGGTGGGAGGCTGGCTTTGATGTGCTGCAGGACCAGTCTCTCGAAGCACTTTGTGATGACCGGTGTGAGTGCTACCGGACGGTAGTCGTTAAGACCGCTGATGACAGACTTTTTCGGCAGTGGGATGATTGTGGCGGACTTCAGGCAGGGAGGGATGGTGGATTTTAAAAGGGACAGGTTGAAGATTTTTGTGAAGACCTCAGATAATTGGTCTGCACATTCCCTCAGCACTCTGCCCGTCACACCATCGGGGCCTGCAGCTTTCCTGGGATTCACTGCTCTGAGCACGCGCTTAACATCATACTCCTGCACAGTGAAGGTGTTGCTGTCAGGTGCTGGAGAGGGTGTTATGTCTGCCACTGTAGCTTTCACCTCGAAACGAGCAAAGAAACAGTTAAGTTCCTCTGCCAGCGAGGCGTCGCCGTCGGCAGTCGTGCGGTTGATGGTATGAACACTCTGAAAGTTGCTTGATTAAATTACAGCCCTAAATCTCTTTTAATGTAACGGAGAGGACATCAATCAAGGGGTTTCCTACTCTGGTGCCATCTTCACAGGAAGCGCTGCTTTTGCCGAGAGCTAAAGGACTGTAGGTTTATTTCTGTGACCTATGCCCTTAAAGGAGAATTGGGGGTCAAGAATCTGGGAATTTATCCCATGGAAATGTGAAGCATGTACTTTATATTTATTTTCATGGAAGAAGACACAAGGAATTTGCCGATCCAATGAAAATGAGGAAATGAAAGCATTAGGTGTCATTTGAAAACTAATACCACTGAAGTTGGTGAACCTGAAAGCTGATAAGTACCTAGTTTATATTTGAATAATCTGCTGGTGGTCTTGGAGGATGTGACTAGTAGAATTGATGTGGGTTAACTAATGGATGTAGTGTACCTGGGCTTTCATAAGGCATTCAGAAGATACAGGAGGTTGATTAACAAGATGAGAGCACATGGTAGTAACATATTGATATGAATTCAAAATTGGTTATTAGACCGCAAGCAGTGAGTGAAAAGCTTTTTTGTTGTGTACCATCCAGTCAGAGGAAAGACTATACATGATTACAATCAAGCCATCCACGGTATACACATACAGGATAAAGGGAATAACAGGATAAAGTGCAAGATATTGTCCAGTAAAGTCCGATTAAAGATAGTTCAAGGGTCTCAAATGAGGTAGATGGTAGCTCAGGATTGCTCTCTAGTTGGTGATAGGATGGTTCAGTTGCCTGATAACAGCTGGGAAGAAACTACCCCTGAATCTGGAAGTCTTCCAGAGGAGGACTAGTGCTCTTTGGATGCTGGGAGTTCAGTTCTCCAGCCCTTTGCCCTAACTACAGCCCTCTTTGCCGTCCCCTTTGTCGGTTCCCCTTTGATCTATCTATTGTACGAGTTTGACATGGTTGTATCTATGTAGGTATATCTAATCTGTTTGGAGCGCATGCAAAAACAAACTTTTCACTATACCTTGGTACTTGTGACAATCAAAAACCTAAAGCTTATATCAGGTGTCTTCTTTCGTGAAATGCACATCTAGCTTGAATGATCTTAGTGATCCAATATCTGAGCTGGCACATGACAGTGTCCATTAATGGTGTTGTGTCCGCCTGGTTGCTGCTTATATCGTCTTGTAAGAGTCTTGAGGTAGAGTGGGGCAGTGGTGGCACCTGTGTGAGAAGTATCCCCAGTCACCACAATGATAAGGAATAATAAAACATTATGCTCCATGTGTAATGCAGAAAAATGTCCAGTAGAGATGTGTAAACAAAAAAGGCAGACCATTCTGTGCTATGAAAGAAGGCTGCTTAACAAGATTTTCTGTCTCTTTCTCAGGTCCGACAAAGGATCTTTGACCTGAAACCTTCACTCTGATTCTCTTCCCAGAGATGCAGCCTGCCCTGCTGTAGTACGACTCTACAACCTTCAAGCTCCAGCTGTTGTTGGTCAAGATATCATGCCGACAGGTATTGCCACAAGAAGTGTGCCAGATGTCTGGAAAATGTCAGGCACACTGAAGTGAATAGTAGGTTTAGCTAAGGCTTAGGTTTATTGCTGTCACACGGTGAAATGTTTTGGGTGCATACTATCCAATCAGATCAGCTAATACTGTAGCGACCATAGAGAATGGTCCAGGTCGTCGAACCCTCGGATTGGCCAGCGAGGTCACGTGGGAACGCGACCATGGGGATTGGTCCAGGGAGCGACATCGCTGATTGGCCAGCGATGTCATGTGCGCGTTTGGCGCCCGATTTAGTCAGTTCGGCGAAGTCTTCAAGGAAGACAGTAAGTTTGTAATGGTTGTCCTTTACCTTGTTGTTTAACTCTGTATTCGAAGATTGCGGCTGCAATAGACTTCTTCTTCAACCAACAAGTTTCGGACTCGCCATATTGGTGACCCCGACGTGATCTGGACGATCACCGACTGAGCAGGAACCCGACGCCTCGTTGACGATGACCGAGCCGGGCACACCGGAGTCAAGCGCCGGAAGCGTTCATCTTCCGTTGTTTTGGACGTACGCACCGCAAGCTTGGTTTATCCACACCGAGGCTTAATTTCATATAAAGAAGGTGTCGGACGAATCCACGAAGTACTACTACCTCGTCAGCGCTCTATCGCCGGACACAACCAAGCGCGTGATGTGGTTCATCGTGGATCCACCTGCGGAAAACAAGTACGAGGCCATGAAGAAAGTATTACTGCGAACCTTCGGGTTTAATAAGCATGGTGGTGCGGCAAAACTTCTGCACCTACCAGATCTTGGAGACCAACTGCCTTCCGTCCTCATGGCCGAAATGATGATGCTAGCCGGTGAGCATACGGATTGTCCTATGTTCGAACAGGCATTCCGCGAGAAACTCCCCGAGGATGTCCGACTGCTGCTCACGGATTGTTCTTTTAAGGACCCCGAAGCATATGCAGCGAAAGCGGACGCGCTCATAGCGGCAAAAAACAAGGCAAGTGGTTCGATCAACAAAGTCTCGACATCAGTGACCACGCCACAGCGACGGCAAGATGGCGCCACGTCTCCCGCCAATTCTCCGAAAGCCCGCCAAAAAGATCCGCACAAGCGCGGCTGGTGCTATTATCACCTACGATGGGGTAACGAATCCCGCAACTGCCGTTTGCCTTGTACCTTCGCGGGAAATGCCTCGGCCGATCGTACATAGGGGCAGTTACGATTGGCCAGAACCGGCGCCTCTATGTCCATGATCGATTCACGGACACAGAATTTTTGGTAGACACGGGAGCCATCGTCAGCATAGTGCCGCCGACCGACCTCGAAACCAGATCGGGTAAGACAGGTCCCACCCTCATCGCGGTTAATGGTAGCCCAATTCGCACTTTCGGTACACGGAAGATGTCCCTTGTGTTAGGCCTCCGCACGTACGAATGGCCATTCATCATAGCCGACGTCAAACAAGCGATCCTGGGCGCAGATTTTCTCTGGGCTTTTTCACTGGTTCCTGATGTCCGCGGTAACGACCTCCGACCCTCCGCCGAAGATGAGCACGTCGCTCCGACAATCGCCTCCTCGCCCAGCCCTACTGTCCAGGCCGTCGTCGTTCAGGAAAGGGCGGAGTTCAGGAAAATGGAGGAAATGGGAATTGTCCGTCAGTCTGACAGCCCGTGGGCCTCGCCGTTACACATGGTCTCCAAAGCATCTGGGGGGTGGAGACCATGTGGCGATTATCGGCGTCTCAATGCTGTCACCACGGCTGATCGCTACCCCATACCGCACCTACAGGATTTTTCATCTGGGCTGGAAGGAGCGGTGGTGTTTTCCAAAATCGATTTGGTGCGAGGATACCATCAGATTCCGGTGCGACCGGAGGACATACAGAAAACTGCAACAATTACTCCGTTCGGGTTGTTTGAATGGTTGCGTATGCCTTTCGGTTTAAAGAACGCGGCACAGGCTTTCCAGCGACTGATGGACCGCGTGGGACGGGGTTTACCGTTTTTGTTTATTTATTTAGACGACATCCTGGTAGCCAGCCCCTCCGTGCAGGAACACCAGGCCCATTTGCGGACCGTGTTCCAGCGGCTCCAAGACCACGGGCTCATAATCCAACCCTCCAAATGTCAATTCGGCCTTCCTGCTCTTGATTTTCTAGGGCACAGAATTACCCCTGCCGGCGCTTCCCCTTTGCCCGAAAAGGTGGAGGCTATCCGGGCATTTCCTAGGCCCACCACAGTAAAAGGGCTACAGGAGTTCGTAGGCATGGTTAATTTCTACCACAGGTTCGTTCCGGCAGCTGCGCGAGTCATGCGCCCACTCTTCCAATGCCTTGCAGGGAATCCGGTAGAGTTGTTGTGGTCCCCGACCGCTGAGTCGGCTTTTACAGCAGCTAAGGCAGCCTTGGCAGACGCCACCATGTTGGTCCATCCGAGCCCCTCCGCCCCCACGGCCCTGACGGTTGACGCCTCTGACGTGGCGGTGGGCGGGGTTCTGGAGCAGCAGGTCGGTGGCCGTTGGCAGCCTTTAGCGTTTTTCAGCCGGCAACTAAATTCGGCCGAGCTGAAGTATAGCGCATTTGACCGAGAGCTTCTGGCTCTCTATTTAGCTGTTCGTCATTTCAGGTACTTCCTCGAGGGCCGCCCATTTGTGGCCTTTACGGACCACAAACCATTAACATTTGCTTTTTTGAAATTGTCTGACCCATGGTCGGCCCGCCAGCAGCGGCACCTGACTGCTATCTCCGAATTTACCACCGATGTCCGTCATGTCGCGGGTAAGCTTAATGCCGTTGCTGACGCCCTGTCTAGAGCTGCTTGTTCCCCTATTTCGGCGGTGGACTGCGAAGTGGATCCCCAGGAGCTTGCGGAGGCACAGCTTCTGGCGGATACCGTTTCGGCTTACCGGTCCACCACTTCGGGATTGAAGTTGGCCCAGGTAGCTTGTGGGTCGGCGGGCACAAAAGTCTGGTGCGATGTTTCTCTTCCCCGTCCCAGGCCGGTAGTACCGCCCTCCCTTCAGCGCCGGGTTTTCGATGCCATTCATGGGCTGGCGCACCCGTCCATCCGCTCCACCTCTGCCTTGGTAGCAGCGAGGTTTGTCTGGCATGGCCTACGGAAACAGGTGGCGGGGTGGGCACGTTCCTGCGTGCCCTGTCAGACCGCTAAAGTCCAGCGCCACGTCCAGCCCCCCGTACAGGATTTCGAGGTCCCGGCTGTTCGTTTTTTCCACATCCACGTGGATTTGGTCGGGCCCTTGCCTTCCTCCCGGGGCTACACCCACCTCCTCACGGTGGTGGATCGGTTCACCCGGTGGCCAGAGGCTTTCCCATTGTTTGATATTTCGTCAGCGTCTTGTGCTAGGACTTTGGCCCTTCATTGGGTAGCTCGTTTCGGGGTCCCGGCAGTTATTACCACTGACAGAGGGCCACAGTTCACTTCGTCCCTCTGGGCCGCGCTTGCAGAACTGTACGGGTCCAAGTTACAACCCACGACTGCATATCACCCCCAGGCAAATGGACTCGTAGAAAGGTTCCACCGCCAACTTAAGGCGTCCCTCAGTGCAAGGCTTGAAGGCCCGGACTGGGTAGACCAGCTCCCTTGGGTTCTGTTGGGCATCCGGACTGCTCCCAAGCTAGATCTCGGTGCGTCGTCCGCAGAGCTAGTATATGGCTCGACACTTCGAGTACCCGGAGATCTGTTTCCGGACTCTTCAGACGAGCTGCCTACAGTCCCATCAGTGTTAGCGTCTCTCCGGGAACGGGTGGGCTCCCTGGCTCCAGTTCCGACTTCACGTCATGGGTGTCCCATGGTACATGAACCGCCTTCCCTGAAGGACTGTGAGTTCGTTTTTCTGCGAAAAGATTCCCATCGCGCCCCGTTGCAGAGGGTCGTTCCGGGTTTTGCGTAAGGGAACGGCTACCTTCACCTTAGACATGGGCGGCAAGAGTGAGCTCGTCTCGGTGTCCCGGCTAAAACCTGCCCATTTGGATCCGGATCAACCAGTCCTGGTCGGTCAAACCCCTAGGAGAGGCCGACCTCCGTTAGTTCCGCCCAGTTCAGGAACCCCCGTTCTGGCAGTTCCTCCAGGACCCCCCGTTCCGGCAGCTCCTCCAGGACCCCCCGTTCCGGCAGCTCCTCCAGGACCCCCCGTTCCGGTAGTTCCTCCAGGACCTCCCGTTCCGGCTGTTCCGCCAAGTCCGGAACCCCCGGCTCCTGTGGTTCAGGCTGTCCCTCTCCGTACTCGTTATGGTCGCGAAATCCGGCTCCCTGCAAGGTTCCGCACCTCGGGTTCTGGGGGGGGTCATGTAGCGACCATAGAGAATGGTCCAGGTCGTCGAACCCTCGGATTGGCCAGCGAGGTCACGTGGGAACGCGACCATGGGGATTGGTCCAGGGAGCGACATCGCTGATTGGCCAGCGATGTCATGTGCGCGTTTGGCGCCCGATTTAGTCAGTTCGGCGAAGTCTTCAAGGAAGACAGTAAGTTTGTAATGGTTGTCCTTTACCTTGTTGTTTAACTCTGTATTCGAAGATTGCGGCTGCAATAAACTTCTTCTTCAACCAACAAGTTTCGGACTCGCCATAATACCATACATAAATGCAAATATTTCAAACTCAAGTACAATGTGTAGAGCAAAGGCGAAGATGCACAGTGCAGAATATACTGTAGTTCTCAGCATTGTCACACACCAGTTCCATAGACACAGGAATGAGTGGGTTAACATATGATGAGCGTTTGACAACACTGGTCCTGAACTCACTAAAGTTTAGAAGAATGAGGGGAGACCTCATTGAAATGTACCGAATAGAGAAAGGCTTGGATAGAGTGTATGTGGGGAGGATGTTTCCACTAGTGGGAGAGTTTATCATATCATATCATATATATACAGCCGGAAACAGGCCTTTTCGGCCCTCCAAGTCCGTACCGCCCAGTAATCCCTGTACATTAACACTATCCTACACCCACTAGGGACAATTTTTAAATTTTTACATTTTGCCCAGCCAATTAACCTACATACCTGTACGTCTTTGGAGTGTGGGAGGAAACCGAAGATCTCGGAGAAAACCCACGCAGGTCACGAGGAGAACGTACAAACTCCTTACAGTGCAGCACCCGTAGTCAGGATCGAAACTGAGTCTCCGGCGCTGCATTCGCTGTAAAGCAGCAACTCTACCGCTGCGCTACCGTGCCGCCCTAGTTTAGGACTAGAGGTTATAGAATTAAAGGACATTCCTTTAGGAAGGAGATGAGGAGGAATTTATTTAGTCAGTGGATGGTAAATCTGTGGATTTTTTTGCCACAGAAGGCTGTGGAGGCCAAGTCTATGGATATTTTGAAGGCAGAGATAGATTCTCGATTTGTACAGGTGGCAGGGGTTTATGGGGAGAAGGCAGGAGAATGGGGTTGAGAGGGAGAGATAGATTAGCCATGATTGAATGGCAGAGTAGACTTGATGGGCCGAATGGTGTAGTTCTGCTCCTATCACGTACGACCTTATGACATAGTCCAATGTCCATAATGGGGTAGTAGTGAATCAGACTAGCTTATGGATAGACTGTTCAATGGGCTGATAACAGAAAGGAAGACACTCTTCCTGTGTCTGCTGGTGCATGCTTTCAAGGTTCTGTACCTGTTGCCCTGCGGGAGTAGAGAGAAGAAGGAATGACAGGGATAGGACCTCAGAAGTGCTCAATTCCAATCTACCATGAGCTCAATTGTGGATGATCAGCCACGTTCACATTGAATGGTGGTGCTGGCTCGAAGGGCCGAATGGCCTACTCCTGCACCTATTGTCTATTGTCTATAATTTCACCAAAAATGACCTCTGGTACCTTCTACACCATTTTTGATCAGCTTGCACTTTTTAAAACCATTTTGCGAATCATTTCCATTTCCAGGTTCCTGTGCGTACTGAGAGGAATATGATGGATGAACCACACATACCAGTTGTGTGTTTTGATCAAGCTAACGTGGAAATAAGAAACTATTTTCATGTTGACAAAAAAAAAGCATTACATTTTGGTTCTCAGACAACAATGAAGGTTGCAATTCCTTCAGGGTTCTTGGTCTGTGAGAGTTAGAATAGATTATTACTGCAGGCTAAATCATTTTTATTCTCCCCTTCTCCCACAGGATGAACTATGGCTACAGAGCCTCCGAATGTTATTCTGCAGACAGCTACAATTTTAGCAGCCTGCAAGCTTCTAAAAATCCATTTGTTTAATAAATTACCTCTAGGTAATTTTAAAATGATTTTAACCTTCATGAATCTTCCAAGACTAAGACTCAATGCAGTTAATGAGGAGATACCATTAATTAGTTACTGAAGAACCAAGAGTAAATGCTTGAACCTTTGAGCGAAAGCTATCTGCAAGTAAATTAATGTTTTGTGTAATGGATCTTAATCTGAAATTCATTCAAAAGATGTTTTCTCAATGCATTTTATTCTCTGTTGTTTTCTCTATGGAAATACATGTTTAACTTGGGCTATAATGAGAACAATATATATGGTCCACGAGTCTTTGTTCATACATTCTCTGAAGGAAATTAAAAATGGAAGTCCCCAGTGATTTGAAGACTCTGGCCTATGAAAATCAGTTTGAACTTTCAAAGTAACTGCCTTAATGTCATGCAATATCTTCAAAAGTAGTTTCCTGCAATCAGCACAGAAGGATAGAACATCTCACAAGGGATATTGGTAAGAACTCATGAGGTCTAGGGTTGCAAATGGGGGAATTAGATTTGGAATTGGCTTGGTGAGGAAGGTTCAGGCAGATGGTCAAGGGTTGATTTGTGTAAGGAGGAACTGCAGATGCTGGTTTACACCGAAGATAGACACAAAATACTGGATTAACCCAGCGGGTCAGGAAGCATCTCTGAAGAAAAGGAATAGGTGATGTTTTCGGTCGAGACACTTCATCAGACAGGTTGTGTAGGAAAATAACTGCAGATGCTGGTACAAATGGAAGGTATCACAAAATGCTGGAGTAACTCAGCGGGTCAGGCAGCATCTCAGGAGAGAAGGAATGGGTGACGTTTCGGGTTGAGACCCTTCTTCAGTCGAAGAAGGGTCTCGACCCAAAACGTCATCCCTCAGATGCTGCCTGACCCGCTGAGTTACTCCAGCATTTTGTGATACCTTGTTTTGTGTAATGGATCTTAATCTGAAATTCCAGGTTGATTTGTGATGGAAAACACATGGATATGTGCTGGGAATATTACTGTTCGTTTACTTTAGTTTAATTTAGCAATACAGCATGAAAACAGGCTCTTTGGCCCCTGAGTCAACAAGGACCAATGATCCCCACAGACTAACCCTATCCTACATACTAGGGACAATTTACAGTTTTTTACCGAAGCCAATTAACCTATAAACCTGTACGTCTTTGGAGTGTGGGAGGAAACCAGAGCACATGGAGAAAACTAACATGGTCACAGGGAGAACGTACAAACTCTGTACAGACAGCACCCGTAGACGGGATCAAACCTGGGATACTGGCGCTGTGAGGCTGCAACTCTACCGCTGCTCCACCGCGCCACCCCAATGTTAATGTTATGTACATTAATGAACTAAATTTGAATGTCGGAGGTATTGGTCATTTCACAATTACTGGTGTTGTTGATGGTGAAAAGGATATTTTTTTAACTGCAGAATGAAATTGGTGAATTGGTAAGAATGGCAGAGCAATGATTAGGTGTAATTTAATCCTGAAAAAAAAGAGACGATGTGTCTGGGGATGACTACTAAAGGAAAGACATAAACACTGAATAGTAGAATCTTAGGAAGCACAGAGGAGCCTGGTGTCCAAGTCCAAGGATCACAATGCAGTATTACAGGAAAACAAATAGTTAAGAAGGCAGACGGAATATTTGCCTTCATAGTCAGGGCATATAATTTAAGAGAGGTGAGGTTATGTTACAACAATATAAAACATTAGTTATGCCACAGCATTTTGTGTCCATCTATGACATACTGTACAATGTGATAGGATTGAGTACTAAAAAATGGGATTTATCTTAATTAAATATTGGCATGGACATTGTGGGCTAAAGAGCGTTTTTTCCCCATGTTGCCTTGTTCTATGACTATGATTTCCACTGTCTGCAGTTTTTTTGCTTTCATAGATGAATACAACCTATGCTTACAAATGCAGGAAACTGCAGACACTATAATTGAATTGAATTGAATTGAATAAATGTTATTAGCCAAGTATGAATACATACAAGGAATTTACCTTTGTGCTTTGCTCACAAGTAACAACACGACATGCAGTAAACCATTAAGAATAAAACATTATAATTTAAACATGTGAAGAATGAAATAAAATACCAGAGCAAAAGAAGGCTACTGACTTTTGGTTATTGAGTAGAGCTTCTGCTCGTGGAAAAAAAAGCTGTTTTTATGTCTGGCTGTGGTGGCTTTGACAGTCCAGAGTCGCCTTCCAGAGGGAAGTGCTTCAAAGAGTTTGTGGCCAGGGTGAGAGGGACCAGAGATGATCTTGCACGCTCGCTTCCTGGCCTTTGCAGTGTACAGTTCGTCAATGGGGGGGAAGGTTGCAGCCAACAACCTTTTCAGCTGATCAAGCGATGCGCTGCAGCCTCTGGATGTCATGCAAAACAAACATAAATGGCTGGAACTATTCAGGTCAAGCTAATGTTTGCTAATTGCTCCGAAAATGAGATACAAAATTGATTCTTTAAATGGTCTTGATTTCTTTTCACACTTTGCTTAGGAGTTCAGATAACCATCCACCTCGGATTTAATAATACAAAATTTACAAATAGAAATAGCAGAAAATTTGGATAATCTCAACCATCTCTTTTCCTTTGAGAGTAAGTGGAAACTTCATTAGTGATTTGTCCAGAAATTAATTATGTTTTAAGCATGATCCCAACTCCAGTTTCACATAGGTCTTTTAGGCTTCTAAACTGATTCGAGAAGTTTATGCATTCAGACAAGGACTAAAAAATAACATTTTTATCTTAGTCAACCAGGGAGAACTAGTGATGCGTGTGTTAATTTCCAGATTAAGTGCTATCCATCTCTAGTTGTCCATGAAGAGGTGGAGGTGTGCTTTCATGAACTAGAGCTGTGGGAAGAAATAGCAGGGTTCTGCCTCCCACTTGTTTTCAGTGATCCATATAAAATCTTTGCATTTAATGTACCTCTCCAAAGTAAAACAATGTGCTTCTGCATATGTCCTTGATTACTGGTCATATAGAATCATATAGAGTCATTATGCATGGTTCATAACAGACCCTTTAGCCCAACTTGCCTATTGTGAACCAAGATGCCCCATCCATGCTGGTACCACCTGCCCTGTGTTTAGCTCATATCTCTCTCTAAACCTCGTCTATCTATGTACCTGTCCAAATTTATTTTAAATGTTATAGTACCTGCCTCAACAAACTCCTCTGGCAGTTAGTTCCATATACCCACCACTGCTTGTTTGAAAATGTTGCCCCTCAAGATCCAACTAAATCTTTCCCCTCTCACCTTAAATTTATGTCCTCTGGTTCTTGATTCCCCTACTCTGGGTAAAAGACTCCATGCATTCACCCTATCTATCTCCTTCAAGGTTTTATACACGTGTACAAGATCACCCTTCATCCTCCTGTGATCCAAGGAATAAAGTACTAGCCTCTCCAACCTCTCCTAACTTAGCCCTCAAGTCCTGGCACCATTCTTGCAAGTCTTCTCTTTCCAGCTTAACAATATCCTTCCTATAGGAGGGTGACCCAAAATGAACACAATACCCCAAATGTGGCATCACCAACATCGTGCACAACTGTAACGCAACATCTCAACTTAGAATAAATGCCTGCAATACTGGAAGACAGGAAGTACATTTACCCCATTTAGCTTAATATTTAATCTAATTCTTCACTTGACAAAGATTTTGCTTGCTATAGTGAAGGGTAGTGAATGCATTTCATTTCTTGTGAAATAACTGGACCCAAATCACTGTGATATGTGACTGCCATCTTATTGAGTTCAAACGGGAAAGGGATAACAAGATCAGGCAATGAACCATCTACTTGGGAATCAACACATGTGCAGTGTCTTCATCCAACAGAGAACAATGCTGGTCAGAAGGGCAGCAAATCTCTACTTTGGCAAACTGGTGGGGCAGAACCAAATGGTACTTGTGGTCAGTGGATGAGATCCACAACTAACCTACCAGTGTGTGTGGTCAGTGTATTTCCTTCTTTCTCCACCACCACCTTCCTGGCCCTTAGTAACAAGCTATTTTTTTTCTCTATGAAATAAAGGAAAACTGCCTCTGTAACAATACCAAGAGACATGTAGACCCAAGCACAGAGAAGACACAGGTGCCACGAGTAAGATAAAGTCAAAAAGGCTTTCATTGCATCCTGAACAACAAAGAACACGGAACTCGGCATAAGACAATCCAAGACTGAACAAAAAGAGAGAAACATCAGCACTTAAATAGGGCACTCAATAGGTAATGCAAATGATAATGACACACAGGTGAAAATACTTAAACATAATTGAACAAAAGACAACATAGACTCTGCCGGCCTTGGTGCTCAGTAGAGTGACGAGTAGGCACTGTGACAATTGCCTGTTTAATAATTTTTTATGCAATGAAGAGCTCTTTAGGAGTGGGACACTTTTTTTTAATTGGGGAGAAACAGTGGTAGGAGTTGGTCTAGTAACTGGATGGTGTGTAATTTGGAGATAATGATGTGCTTCTGCAGTTTCTGCTTTGTCTTTCCACCTGGTGGAGTTCCACGTTTTTAAATCCAGCAGTTTGATGATGGTGGATGAGGTAACAAATAGTCTGTTAACCATGCAATAATAACTTTTTTTGAATGTATGGCTAGTTTAACACTACAGCTGGTATCTTGTTGCTGACCAATTGCTTCTCTGCTGTCTGGACATCAATAAGAATAAAAATCAGGAATGATTATACACCACTGAACATGTGGAATAAGCATTCTGAGGCTGCAGTGAAAATCCTGAAATGATTGATTGTCTACTGCAATGGGAAAGACTTCAGGATCACGTGAGAAGGTTCAACTAAGCAGGTATTCTCAACTGTAATTATCTGAATCTTACAGCACAATAAGAGGACAATCAGCTTGTGATTACTGTACCAGCACTTTGAAAGAGATACCCAATTAGCCCCATTCTACTCATCTTACCCCCTAGCCCTGTAATATTTTCAATTGAAGGTCTCCAGTTTATTTCAATTATTCTTTTGCACTTTTAAGTTTCAGATTTTGTTGCATGATATTTTCAGGACTATCCATTACTGTTGATCTGTGGTGTAAGTTGTATATAGTTGGATATTTTTCTGCCTGTGTTCTTGAAGCTAGAATGAGGTTGACTGTTTTGTTACAATTGTTTGGACCACTACCTCTGATACATGGAATTTGACCCATACATCACAGGAATAAATCATGAAAAACTGTTCTTGGACAACCCTTATTGTTAACCCAAAGTTAATATCCTTTCAATCAAGTATAGAATAGCTATCTTGGACTGATGTAGTCAATGAAGTGAGAGTGCTTCAAGTTGTTTCAAGATGCAGTTCCAGAAATATTGAATGAACTGTAATAGACATTCCACTGGATAATCTTCACATTATGGTGGGACTTGGTGAAGATGGCATTTCCATACAAATAGTCAATTTGTTCTTCTAGGGTAGCCCAGTGGCGCAGCGGTAGAAGTCATGCCTTGGTAGAAGCCTCATGCACCCCAGACCCAGGTTCAATGCTGACTACAGGTGCTGTCTGTACAGAGCTTGTACATTCTCCCTGTGGCCATGTGGGTATTCTCAGGGTACTTTGGTTTCCTCTGAAAGTTGTAAATTGTCCCTAGTGTGTGGGATACTGCTGGTGTATGGGGTGATCGCTAGTTGGCATAGATACGATGGGCCAAAGGGCCTATTTCCACACTACTTCTAAAGTCTAATGATTAGTCTTTGCATGGAGCAACCAAATCGTGAAATTCAGCTTCTAGATACTGGATTCAAAAGTGCTCAGTAATTTAAAGTGTAATTCATGGTAAGATACAATATATATAGGAGTGGATGAACCATTAAATAGGTGGATTAATCATGTCAAATTTTAATCCTGGTTTTTCTTGCCCCAGTCAGTTCTGAAGAATAGGCATAAGATTAGATCCTGAATATTGAAGGCACAACTTTGAAAGAGTGTGTGAATTTGAAAATGTAAGGCATTCTGGCTGAGGTGAAAATAATTACACAATAAATGCAGTAGGACTAATGAGTCCCTGGGTGACACCTACATGCTTTGAAACTTCATTAAGAGTCATCAGTCACCATTTACAACGTGGCAGCACTACTAACAGCTGAACAAATAAAGTAGAAATTCGATGCTCCATCATCACTCAGGGTCTGGAACCGGTCGGTAATTTAAAATCACTATGATTGCATACTTTTTTGTGTAGAAAGGGTGTGGGAGACATGTTTTAAGGCCATTTATCAAATGCAAGATTAGGTACCATTAAGGACAGAAATTCAACAACATTTCCCTCAAAATTAGGTTTTGCTTTCATACATTTTCTCTCTCTGGTTTATTGTTCATACTTTCATCTTCAGTTAATGATCAACTCTTTATTTTTTGATAGTTGTGATGGTTTGTTAGACCTAATCTTTGCACAGCGGGTAAGTGCAAATATTGATATCATTTTATTAAAGGCTTCCTGTCACATTGTGCATCTCCATTAGAAGAAAAAGGTGTAATCTGTTACAAGGCTAATCATTTGTATATCATGCAAAATGAAGAACCTGCTCAGTTGAACGCATATTCAACATGCGACTTAATACATTTTGTTTACCAAAACAATGAAAACAATTCTATGTTTATCTCAGAAGCCGAAAGATCAGTGATGTTCTGATTTTGCTATAGGCCTACCTCATTTTATATTTGCTCAGGGCTCAGCCATAAAAAGCAAGGGAAATAAAGTTGAAGTGTGACATATAAGCTCCCAAAAATCAGTTGGACATTCTTTCATAATGCATCATGATCAAGAATCAAATTCATTTAAGCAACTTGAGGGGATACATTTATGAATAGAACAAAAGGAGGCTGATACAAATATACAGTATGTATTCTGAATTTTAATATCCAATCTGAAAAAAATGATTGAATATATAAGCTACCTTGGATTCAAGAGGAGGTTTATAAAAACAATGTTATGCTTGGGCTTTTTTTGGATTTAAGATATCATAACATTCTTAATCTCTGTATTCCTACTTTTAATTATTTAACTGCCCGATAGTTATATCGTTTTTTGCCTTATTAATCAATGTTAACTAACCTATCTTCAGGTATGAAGCAAATGGGCAGATAAATGTCAAGATTCCAAGCTCTGAGCCGCCTAAACAGTCAGTTTATAAAAAATTATTTTGAATTAAACTCAGCACAGAAAATGTGTACCTTATCCACTTTTCTTTGTGGACAGCATAACAAAATAAGTGCAACTTATTGCCATAGATCCTCTCGACTGTGGAAAACTTAATGTCGCAAGAATGGAGCTTCGTTCATTTACAAAAATATATTTTTGGGATGTGGGAATAGCTGAAAAGACCAGTATTTATAACCCATCAATAACTGGCCTTGAAAAGGTTGTCATGAACTGCCTTCTTGAATTACTGCAATCTTTTCAGTGAAAGCACTCAGACTATGCTTTTGCGATCGATATATCTGACCTAGTGAAAATGAAGGACCAATGATATAATTCCTAGTCTCAGATGGGAACCTGCAGTTCCTACTATGCCCATGTGCATCGTGTCCAGGTCTCTTGAAGAAAGTCACAAATTTTTGATTTAGTCTAGGTGAAAAAATACTGCACACTAGTGGTGGAGAGAATGAACATTTTGAGTTGTTGATGGGGGCCAGTCAAGTGGACTGCTTTGTCTTGAAAAACTCATCCTGGCTAGTGGAGACAATTCCACCATGCTCCTTACTTATGCCTTGCAGATAGCGGAAAGGCCATAGGAGCCTCAGGAACTGAGTCACTCACCACAGGATATCCATAGCTATGAGACTTATGTGGCTGGTCCAATTTCTGGTCTATGATGACACACAGGGAATTGATGGTAAGGGACTCGATGATGCTAATAAATGTCAAGGTGGCTTTCTTGATGGAAACTTTCTCTCTTTCTCCATTTCTGCTTCTGTATTTGATTCAACCTTTTACTTTCCTCATGTTAGTTTACACTTCCTTTAGTTTCCACTTTTAGCTTCAGAATTCTTCAAACCAATAATTTAGTTTAGTTTTTAGAGAAATTAATTAACCTACAAATCTGCACATCTTTGTAATTTGGGAAGGAACCATCACACCTGGAGAAAGCCCACATGGTCACAGGGAGAATGTACAAACCCCACATGGTCACAGGGAGAATGTACAGACAGAATCAAACCTGGTCCTCTGGTAGGCAGCAGCCCTACTGCTGTGCCACTGTGCTACCCATTTAACCTTTGGGTTCAGGAGAAGCCATTCCTTCCAATTCCTTCCCTGGTCAGGTGCAAAATGCTCATGTACCCTCTCTGAAGCACTATCCACACTTTCAGCAATTAGCCACATAAAATATCACTGATAAAATGGACAGGGGCAAGTTTAACTAACTAAAGCTGTCATTAAATATGCAATAGGCCACAACAGCAAATTTTGGGCAAATGTTTAGCATTGAGATGGACCTGGAGGAGTGTTTTACATAATTTAAAATAAAATGTTGGAAACTACTTTAATCTGAAATGTGTCATCTGAAAAGTAGTTGGAAAGATAATCAATAATATATTTTGAAAGGAAATTGGATACATCTCGGATAGCAATGCTAATATAAACACGGGGATTGTGGGGAATGTACACAGTCTGGCACTCTTTCTTCACTTAATGGCTTTCCATCATGATTCTGACCTGAAATGTGTAGGAAGGAACTGCAGAAGCTGGTTTAAACTGAAGACATCACCCATTCCTTCTCTCCGGGATGCTGCCTGTCCCGCTGAGTTACTCCAGCATTTTGTGTCCATTTCCCATTTTTTAATTTTGGATTATGGGTCAAAGACTGAACTCTTTTTGGGGACACACAGGGAAAAATGATACCCTGCCACTGAGCTGCTGACAGATGAGTTGTGAAATTATAGCAGTGGACATTTCATTGTTCATTTTTTTAAATAACCAAGTGTGGTGCTGCTGATTTTTCTGCCTCCAAGATAAAATCACCCCATGCGTAGTATGCTGCATACTGTATTTCAGAGTGAAAGATTATATACGTAGCTAGTTAAAAATAATAAGGAAAATATACTACTGACATTTATCCAAACAAATTAAGCATGAAGTAGCAAGGGGCATTTTTGTCATAATGAGGGAAGTCATTTACTGTTTGTAAACAGTAATGCTGGATAAGAATCCTATTTAAATGGCTGGCAATATATAGATTGAGAGCTCATTTTAACATTTTAGAGACCATGTTCGATATATTGCAATGTGATGTTTCTTTTAAATTGAGCTCCAGTGTCTAAAATACCTACTAATGTTCTAAGCAAACTATCCACATAATCAATAACAAATGGTGAGTAATTTCCGCAACTACAAAAATGCTAATTTCTTTGTCTTCTCCAATACACTTTACATGGAAGTTGCAGTATGTTGAAAGCCCAATTAAACTTGGCAGGTCAGAAAATAATTATGTGCAAGCACTGTCATGTCCAAGATTTCATATTATTTATAAGCTAATAAGAACCAAATCATATTAAAGCAGCTGCAAACCAGCAGTAATGCTTACTTTTATCATTATAACCTCAGTGGATAGCCCCAGCAAACCTATGTACTGACATTGTACAAGGATGCTGCTATATACTTCAGAGGATAATGCCTGGGTCTGTTCAGTAATGAGTTTATTAAAGTCATTATTCTGAACGACTGCAGCTTTCTAATGTCACACATTTATCTATGTCGGCACCTCACACTGCAACGTTTTTCCATTAATCTGAATAATGTGGATCTAAGCAAATCTATCCCTGCAGAGAACATTAATTTACTGTCAAGGGCTGGGCCACATTTCATTGTTTCTCAATGCAGAGCTGAGGAGGTCAGGTGCACAAAAAGGTCACAACCTCCATGTATAAAATATTAAGGTTTATACCTGGTTCCGAATCTAAAACGTTAGTTGCTCGTGTGGCAATAGAATATGCTAACGTTGCAGTAAGTGGAGCCAACCAACACAATGTTTTACAGATTGCTTTTAAAGTTTCAGCCTTGGCTTCGCTGCGGGCAAACATGGGTCTGAGGTACTGTTGAAATTTGATTGATTTATCACTACAGATTCTTTTGCACATCTGTTCATCTCTCATTATTTCCTTGACATCATTGAAATAAATCATATCTAGCGCTAAGGGTCAAGACAATCTCACGACAGTTTTGAGGTTTGTTTATTATCATGAGGTACAGTGAAAAGTGCTTGTTGCATGCTAACCAGTCAGCGGAAAGACAATACATGATTACAATCGAGCCATCCAGTGTACAGATACATGATAAAGGGAATAACATGAATAATGTTTAGTTCGAGATAAAGCCAGTAAAGTCCGATTGAAGATAGTCTGAGGGTCTCTAATGAGATAGATATTAGTCCAGGATTGATCTCTAGTTGTTGGTCGTTTTTAAATTTGCATGGATTTTTTTTTAGTTTGCACAGATTTGCATGGAGTCTCCAAATTTAGTTCTTAATATATGCTTTTGTTTTGTATAAATTAAACAAATAATCTGCAAGCTCATGATTACTGAAAGCTTCAAGTACCATATACTATCTGACGTTGAGGGTGGAAGGCGGTCATAAAAATGATCATTGGAGTCACATTCTTAATGGGTGGCACAGCGGTAGAGTTGCTGCTTTACAGCGAATGCAGCGCCGGAGACTCAGGTTCGATCCTGACTACGGGTGCTGCACTGTAAGGAGTTTGTACGTTCTCCCCGTGACCTGCGTGGGTTTTCTCCGAGATCTTCGGTTTCCTCCCACACTCCAAAGACGTACAGGTATGTAGGTTAATTGGCTGGGTAAATGTAAAAATTGTCCCTAGTGTGTGTAGGATAGTGTTAATGTGAGGGGATCGCTGGGCGGCACGGACTTGGTGGGCCGAAAAGGCCTGTTTCCGGCTGTATATATATGATGATGATAATGAGATTCTGGCTTTTATTTTTGAACTAAGGACTACCCCCACCTAAATAAAAGAGCCAGGTGCATTAAAAGCTGTTGATACAAGATTTCTATTTGACACTATCCAAAAAATTAGTGTCTGTTTAGAACCGGTTCTGTGATTGCAATAACCCATCAGGAAGTAGAGACAGGCATTCTGTATATTAAGGCAAACAGATTTCCTCCGTTAGAATTTACTACTATCAATATATTATTTGCTTATCATGGGATATGGGCAGCTCAGTGGTGGTTTCAACTTAAGCTCAGCAATGGTTGCTGTTTACAATTACAGACCCAGTCTTGGATTGTCCATGTGGGAGTATTAAATTACATTCTCTTCTTAGCCTTGTTCCATAACTAGGTTTTTGCTTGGATTTTTGAGATTTGATCATGTGATATTGTATTTTGTGACCAATTCACTCACCTTAATCATTGTCTGCTGCAGAACTATGATTCCCATGTGAATGTAGAAGGAACAATGTCATTATTGAAGTTTTACTTTCCCCAAAAGGACATCACATTTTCCACAACTGCAGATGCATCAAATAGGGTAATGAGGTCAACAAGGTATGGAATTCTTCACGACTGCCAATATATCTGAATTTGCAGACAGTAATATTAGGATTCAAAGGGAAAGGGGAAGGAAAAATAGCATTGGTTTTGTTCTACCTCATGAGCCATGCTTGTAAAGCAAATTTGGAAAGTTCCACAAGCTTTTTTAACAAAAGCATTTGCCCTTCTCTTTAATAGACAGGTAGTTACCTACTTCAGCTATTAATGTCACCCACCTAGTTCCATACTGTATGTTGTGTTTTGTATTGATGCCACTACCCACCTTTTTAATCGTGCATAAAAGGCATCTGAACATTTGTAAATCCACCGAGCGTCAACTCTAAAATAAATGTCTGCCTGACAAGGATGATTGATGGGCCTGTGATGTGTTATAGCTTGAAAGAGCAAATCAGGAATTGCAGATCATCGAAGACCCAAAGGGCAGACCTTGCCAATATTAATAGAATTTACTTGGATTTCCATCTATCAACATATTCCTTACTTACCGTGAGATATGGCCGGCTCAGCAGTGGTTTCAACATTAGCTCAGCAATGGCTGGAGTTTACAATTACTAACTCAGTCATGGATTGTCCATGTGGGAGTACTAAATTGCATTCTCTTCATAGCCTTGTTCTATAGCTAGGTCTTTGCATGGATTTCTGACCCAGGATTGAACATGACCTCAGATGCTGTCAGTATGGTTTTGCATGCTCTCCCTGTAATTGCGTGGGTTTCCTCTGGGTGCTCCGGTTTGCTCCCATGTTCTAGATGTGTAGGTTGGAAGTTAATTAGCCTCTTTAAATTGCCTCGTGTGTAGAAAATGGATGAGAAAGTGGGATAACAGAATTAGTGAGAAAAGGTGATCGATGGTCAGCGTAGACTGTTTCCATGCTGTATCTGTAACCTAATCCTACAAGAAAACAAGGCTTTGGCTTACTATCCAACATAATTAGATGAGATTATTTTTGTTAAGCAACATGATTTACAAGATGACATTCAGCTGAGAGGTCATAAGTATCAGGAAGGATGGAACATGCTGGTAATCCTTCCATTGGAAAAATGATTTGAGAAAGAACCTAATGAAGATCTAAAATTATTGGAACAGGTTATGCTTAATACAGCCTGCTCCATGTGGTGAACCCAATGCTCTTCCCATCAGCATAGGATCAAATGCCCTCCAGCTCAAACTGCTAGAGGTCTGTCCCATGGTGCAAGGTCTGGTGAATTGTAACAAGGGTTTAGGCAATAGATCCGATTGCCATTCACTCATACCATCAGCCTGGACCACCATTGCTACTCGTGTTGTCAGAGCCTTATCAATTGCTTGTGTCTCATATTAGTTTACATTTTTAAAAATTAATCTTGCTGTAAAAAAACATTTCAATTATTGAAATTAATTATAAACATAATCTGAAAGTAAATTTAAATTGATCAGGAAAGGGACTAGTTACCATTTTGTTCCAATTCAGATGCCAGATATTATGCTATATAAGCCAGTAAAGGCTGGTGTAAAGTGAAGGTTCACTTGTACAGTATATACAGCCCTGCTGCTTAGCAGATCAAAGCTCAGCACTAGGTCCAGTGGCAGAATGGGAGGTCAGACAAATCAATATCTGGCTTCTAGTTTATGCTGGACTTCCACAATGCAGTTAGTGACAGCAGGAAGAAACAGACACCTACAGCACCTAGCTTACAGTTCTCTGCAGAACAGCCAGCTAGAGAGCAGCATAATCTGGCTCATTGATTAGCCTAAGACAGTAGACAAGAGATTCCCTCTTGAGGAAAACAACGGCCAATAAATCCAGTAAAGGACTCAGGAGAATTTCTTTGTCCAGAGAACAGTTAGAAAGTAGAGCTTGCTACCACTTGAATTAATCAAAGCAAGCAGCAAATATATTTGGGAGAAACTACATAAACCCTTGAGGAATTTATAAATACCAAGAGGGGTCCAGATGAAATAAGGTGAGAGGAGGCTCATGCAGACCATAAATATTAATATAGTCTAACAGTGTTGAATGTTTCTTCTTCTGTTATATATTCAATTCCCTACATAATCTCTCGCACATTAAACAAATAAAGGTCATGCTTCAATTATTAAAAATCTTTATTAAAGTCCGCAAGCTAACTTGTGGAAATACTTTTTTTCCACCGAACATATACATTGAAGATGAATTCCCTTAACTTTGCAATAAAGTAATTTGTCTTTTCACCTCTGTGGCTAACATGTACTCGTGCCCACACAATTCTGCTTTACTTGGTATTAGAATTAACATAATTGGATTAAAAAAATATTGGAAGATGCTGGAAGTCAGCTTTTTACAGTCAAAACTGGCATTAAAAGAAAAGTAATGATTAAAACAAGCTGTTTTACAAAAGGTGTAGGAGTAACATCTTATCACCTCGATCACTTCACCTTTTCTCAAGGAACAATTGGGTTTGAGCAATCGGAAGGAATTTTCTTTAACTCTTACTCTTTCTTGTTACCTGGGGCACAGTTTAACAATTTGTAATTTGCTCCAAACACCAGAAGGGGCTGTTATAACATTCCTGTTTCAGGGTATTCTGAAGATAACCAACAATCTTGAAGACAAGACATTTTAGGTGTGGAGCAATCAGCATGCTGCGCTTGAAATGAGAGAAAGTTGCTGCATTAACTAGTGGCAGTTTGTATTTAACACTTCAAAATAAAAATAAACAATTATTAATAAGTATAGTATTTCCCCTCAGATTCTAAAATATATCTATCTTTATGTAAGATGCTTATGTGAAACAGAAAACAGGTACACATTTATTTGAGGTTTTTCCAAGGATAGCAAATATTGATAAGCTTCAACAATAAATTATCTCATTATACTCTGCAGCCCCATGGATGATAATGGTAAATATCCTAAAGTTGGTTAAGTAATTTAATGACTCAATTCAATCTCAACTTGAAGCTTGTTTAAGACCCTGAATGCAAATGCAAAGATTTAGACAAGGTTAGTGCAGTTGCAAATGTGTCAACACATGTATATGTTAATCACACACCTTCTGTATCTCTAAAGTGCATAATTTATTTATGGAGAGAGCCAAAAGACAGCAAGAGAAGGTGCCCGGCCTACAGTATTCCAGGTGCAGTTTCTGCAATAATTTCTATCCACTGAAGCTGACTAAACAAGATCACTGTGATAATTACTTAATATGCAAAATCCTTCTGTGAGCCATTGTTGCCATGCATCACCAATGATCAATGTCTTTTTGGTAAATCTTTCGTGATGTTGCTGTCAAACAAGCCAGGAAAGCTGGTGGTAAGACCATCAGGAAGAAATTATGCATCCTTCCAAAAATAAACGCTTGCCCTCAAAGGATTTCCTACACCAACAAAAAGTTGGTTGTTTGCATGGACTGAGAGCCGCTTTAGTTTCACACAGACATAAATAGGTAGCACATCCTCTGTCATAAATTCTGCAGAAGTTGAACAACATTATCCATGAATTCATTCCTTTGTTTACCCATTCCAGGGAGCTGGATGGGCAGAAGGCTAGTATGTGGTGGTTTGTAAACATCTGGGCAATAAAGTTCATTCACAATGAGCCAAGTGGCATCAGGATCAACTTCAGCTAGATGGTAAAATACACTGGCGAAAGAAAAGATGTGAAACATACATGAAAGATATTCTCGTTTGATATCAAGTGCAATAATTTTATACAATTTAGATTGTTTTATTTCTACCAATTTTCTTATTTGCTCAGGTCAGTGCCAAAGACTTCTTTCTATCAGTCCACTCCTCCCTTACACCAGGAACTGAGAACAATTACTATATCTCAATCTCGTAGAGATCAGCTAATTTGGCACAGGCTGAAAAGCTCAATTTTATATGCGTAGGAAAGAACTGCAGATGCTGGTTTACATCGAAGGTAGACACAAAATGCTGGAGTAACTCAGCGGGGCAGGCAGCATCTCTGGAGAGAAGGACATTTCGGGTCAAGACCCTTCTTCAGTGATGTCAGGGGAGTGGGCGGGACAAAGATAGAATGTAGTCAGAGACAGTAAGACTGGTGGGAGAACTGGGGAGGGGGGGATGGAGAGAGAGGGAAAGCAAGGGCTATTTGAAGTTAGAGAAATCAATGTTCATACCGCTGGAGTGTAAGCTACCCAAGCAAATTTTGAGGTGCTGTTCCTCCAATTTGCGCTGGGCCTCACTCTGACATGGAGGCGGCCCAGGACAGAAAGGTCAGATTGGGAAAGGGAGGGGGAGTTGAATTGCTGAGCAACCGGGAGATCTATATTTCTATCAGGTAAGTTAAGGCGGACTGAGCTGAGGTGTTCAGCAAAACGATCGCCCAGCCTGCGCTTGGTCTCGCTGACGTGCAGAGGTTGACACCTGGAACAGCGGATACAGTAGATGAGGTTGGAGGAGATGCAAGTAAACCTCTGCCTCACCTGGAAAGACTGTTGGGGTCCTTGGATGGAGTCGAGGGGGGAGGTAAAGGGACAGGTGTTGCATCTCCTGTGGTTTTTAGGGGAAAGGAACAATTCTTTTGTGTGTGTCCCCCTGTATCATGCCAACACTGATATCTAATACATCCAAAGTGAATTTTTAGAAGTACATACGTGGACAGTTAAGATCTTTGCAATAAGTTAAAAGGATATTAAAAAAAATAAAGGCAATAAAAATAATATAGGGAAGCACCTCTCTTGTTAAAGGGTAAATTCTTCATAAATTATTTAAATTTGTGATTTGTGAATTACCTGCAGGCTGCTTCCTGTAGTTTCTGTGGCTGCCTGCTGCTCAGGTATGGTAAACAGGTGCAGGCTATCACATCTAGGTCACTCTCACCTGCATCAAGAAAATATGTACTTTTATCCCCTGTCAAGTTCAAAGCTTTTTATGACACTTCAATATTTGACCAGATACTGGATATTATCATTCTTTTATATTTGGCACTCAATATCAACATCAAGGTACAATCCGATTTAGGAGACAGTTGATGACCAAAACCGATCATCCAAATTAAATATAGTCATTTGTTACTTGCTACACAGGTCATTCTTTCACCGCTGAGTGAAACAGCTAATGATCACCTGAAAGCAATAATATGTGCAGATGCTACAAATCAAGCACCAATCTTGGCATGAGAGGTTAACAACAACATTTCATCGATCTAAAATGTTGACTCTGGAGAGTGTAACAGGCATGTTTTTCTATTCATCATTTGCAGCTTTATCTGTAATTACTCCTGTTCCCATTGTGCAGCTAACTCAATGTTTAAATTTTAAAAAGTCAGTCCACTGTCCAAGTATTTGTGGTGGACCAGATACCTGTTGAATACATTCACCTCTTAATCCCAGAGATAATGTGAGTTTTATTTTATTCTTGAAGTTTATTCCATTGTAACGAAGAATTTGCACCTAATTAGTGGTGCATGCACAGCTACACAATGTTGTGTTCCCACAACCCATGTTACAAGTAAATAACTTATTTTCTAGAGGGAAATATAATGTTGGTAACATTTTGAGATTTAAAATTAATGAGGAAAAAGACTGAACTTCTCTGAACATTGTCACTAATTTTGAAAAGGAATAACTCCATATGGTCATTGATTAATATGGATTTTTAAAGGTAATCACCACTCTTTGATTCATAGTTATGAATAAGGACAGGTTCAGAACTTGGGGAAAAGTACGAGACTGGGGGATACAAATTACCACATTAGGCAGGAGCTTGGAAGAGTAAATTGGGATCAGCTGTTATTTGTGCAGGTTCACATCTGACATGCGAGAGCCATTTAAAGACCAGCTATTCCGAGTTCAGCGCATGCACATTCCAGTAAGGAGGAGAGACAAAGATGAAAGATAAGTGAAGCATGGATGAGGAAGGTTGGAAATTTGGTCAAAAAGACAAAAAGCATATGTAATGTTCAGAAAGATGAAATAAGTACCTTCAAAGAATATAAGGAAACAGGGAAGAATTCAAGTGGGGAATTAAGAGGGCCGAATGTCATTGATGAAGATAGAAGGAACTGCAGATGCTGGTTTACACTGAAGATAGACACAAAATGCTGGAGTAACAGTGGAACAGGCAGCATCTCTGAATAGACGGATATACATATATATTAAAAACAAAAAGGTAACTAAGGCAGCACCAAACAAGGATAAAGGAGGTAATTTATGCTTGGAGTTAGAGAAAGTAGGCAAGGTACTAAATGATTACTTTGAATCGGTATTCACCGGGAAGGACATGGAATATAATGATATCATTGTGGTGTATATTGACACTCCATGGTTCAAGAGTTCAAACATTGACATCAGAAGCATATACTTACAAAGTTCCAGTTTCTCGCATAGTTTTCCAAGGCCCTGAAGCACAGCTAATTGAAGTTTGTAGGACAATGTGTGGCTATAAATGGGCCCAGCCTTGACACTGGCCTTGGCTTGACTTGCTAAAGATCCTGTCACCTTTGGCAAAATGTCTTTAGAAACTCGGCTCCTAAGGAAATCTCCACAAGTGTCAGCCAAGGTGCACAGCACCTAGAAATGAAGGTGGAAACAACTCATCACCCAGGAAACAATCATGACAAATTTGACATCCAGAACAGACTCTAATATTCATTACTTTTCATTCATAGGCATGCAAATGTTTGGTAAAGTCAGCATAAAACATCTGGAGTATTGTGTGCAGTTTTGGTCTCCTAATTTGAGGAAGGACATTCTTGCTATTGAGGGAGTGCAGCGTAGGTTCGCGAGGTTAATTCCCAGGATGGCGGGACTGTCAAATGATGAAAGAATGGATTGACTGGGCTTGTATTCACTGGAATTTAGAAGGATGAGAGGGGATCTTATAGAAACATAAAACATTATCACGGGATTGGTCACGCTAGATGCAAGAAACATGTTCCCGATGTTGGGGGAGTCCAGAACCAGGGGCCACGGTTTAAGAATAAGGGGTAGGCCATTTAGAACTGAGATGAGGAAAAACATTTTCACACTGTTGTGAATTTGTGGAATTCTCTGCTTCAGAAGGCAGTGGAGGCCGATTCACTAGATGCATTCAAAAGAGAGTTGGATAGAGCTCTTAAGGCTAGCGAAATCAAGGGGTATGGGGAGAAGGCAGGAATGGGGTACCGATTGTGGATGATCAGCCATGATCACATTGAATGGCGGTGCTGGCTCAAAGGGCCGAATGGCCTACACCTATTGTCTATGTATCTAGCTCTGGTTTATATTAAATCATTCAAGATACATAAATTCACCAAAGGCAATTGGTAAGAAATATCATTTTACCTTGAATGCCCTGAGGACAACGAGGGATTCATCATTGATCAATCTTTGTACCAGCGGACTCCATGCACGGTGTATCATTGGAAGCAGTTCATTCAGATTATTCTGAAGAACAATCACACATAGTTCCAAAACATCCAAGACCTGTTTTGCGTAAAAAAAATTGTTTCAGATCACTAAATGATGAGGCAGTTGGTTGAAAGAATTACAGTGAAAGCAGAGATACGCTATATATTCATTGCATTTATCTTGCAATCAGAAGCACGCACTTGGTATGAAGACATGTGCTGAGACAGGCTGATTGAAATACACTTGTTATATCTATGTTATGGATCCATAGAATCTGATGGTTCAAATCTTCCGAATTTAAGTATTTTAAATACAGAAGTCCCAAGCTTCTTGCCTGAGCTATTCCCGCATTCTATGTTCAACTGCACATGGAATCCAGTGGTGCAAGAACAATTTGCTGCATTATTTCAGGGAATTTACCTGCCGAACCTGGGTTAGATTGGAGGCGTACAACACAAAAACAGATGTCTTGGTCCACCATGTCCATGCCAACCACCATCTCTGGCAGTATTCACTACGCACCCACCACCCTCTGTGTTCAAGAAAACTTGTTGTGTAAAAATTGGCTCAGAATACATTGGAGGTAGAATTAGATGGTTAATATAAAATTGACTTAACATTAAATATAGTCTTCATTAAACATTAATATCTTTTTTTAATTATTGTGATTTTCAGTTTTATAGTGTTTCCAACTATGAAGGACATTCAAAGGGATTGAGTCTTTGGCAGCTTTGCCACCTGGTGAAGCTTATGGAATATACAGCAGAGCTCACAATTTAGGATTGTAACATCTGCTTGCAAGATGACAATAAGACAATCTGCGAAAGGTCAGTGGTACAACAAAAGTGAGTGTAGACTCACTACTCATTGCTGGCAATAAGTTCTAGACCACAAACCCAACTCTCTCTATTATTGATGGTGAATGGTCTAATTTATATTTCAGATTATATTCAGTTTTAATCAAGTCATGATGTTTTTCTTTTACAGGCACAAATTAAAACTAAACCATTAAGACTATTAATTTCTGGACCACAATTCCAAGAAATGTGGTCTAGATATTAGAGCAAAAGCACATTTTTTGTATATTAGACAACTACATTTCAATGGGGGATTCTAGTGGAGCTAATGCAGTGACACTGAGGATTTCGGAAAGGAGCAGTGGACCCAATGCATGCTCGAAGCCAACTCCATAATTATCATTGAAGCATGCATGGGCCGTAACTTTGCAGGCTCTACATGGAGAAAAAGGTTTACAATGTGCTTCAATATGTCTTAAGATACCATCCTTGTCTTTTGGTCTGCTGATTTTATGTCTGCCCACACCTCCTCCCAAACATTCATCCCAACCTCCCTTCCTGCCAGCAACCGATGTCCTCCAACTTGCTTGTTGGTGCACCAAAATTCAACTACTAAACGCACCTCATAGCCACTGAACAATTTCTAGACTTGCAACTGACCAAAGCCATTCCTTAAAAAACAGAAACTACTTTAATTTTGAAAAAAGGTAACTTAAAGATTAAATCAACATACTAACAACATGAGCGGGAAAACATACTAAATAATTTCACCTACATAAGGGATTTTTTCACTCCCAAGTTATCTACATTCTGTTTTGTACAGAATCGCAGATGATATTTGTTTTTACTTACAGAACCATCTTTTATGAGACGAAAAATAAAACATACAACTCAAAAGATACCCAGAAAATGTTTGAAAATTTTACATTCTATCTTCCAGGCACAGAACAATACAAGACCTTCAGTCGCAATTTAATGTTTTTGTCTGATAAGAGATGAATGCATCTTTCCATCACATCCTTAGCAATACGGATATGTGCTGGTAGCTCTTTCTTCACATCAGGGGGGTCATAGCTAACATTGGAATCAGCTTGATTGGGAGTTTCACATTCTAAAACAGAGCAGAAAGACATACCAAAGCTTTTAGATATATCAAATGTCATCAACGCATTTTAAAACAGACTATCAAATAAGCCAGACCCTGGGTTGAATATCGGACCTAATAATCCAGACAGTGGTAAATTTAAGATAATTGGTGTTGTCTTTCACATTAAGTTATAAATAAAAAGCAAAAAAGATCAAAACAGAAAATCCCATTCAGTAGTTCTAAAAACGAATCATTGACCTGAAATATTATTTCTCGTCACAGATGCTGCCTGACCTGCTCAGCGTTTGCAGCATTTGTTTTGATCTCAGGTTTTCTTAATTTGCAGGTTTTCCCTTCAAAAACATAAGATGGCACTGTGGCATTAATGGGCAAGTCTCGGTCCTTGGCTATATGCACAAGTGTAGATCAACATTTAATGGTTTTATTCTCACAATATTTCAAAAGGATTTTCTAATCAAAGGACACGAGCATGCCCATGAAGAGCAAACATATAGGTTTCTGCTTAACTATGTACTTTGCTAAAGTCAAAAAAGTTTCCAGTCTGAAGGGCTTCAAAAAGGTTTCCTTTGAGGCTCCAATAGCATCTATCATCTTCAAATTACTATGCAGTCTGCAGCTTCCCAAAATAACGATTTAAAATATTACATAGTTTAGGTGTAGAGCACAGCAAACCTCTGGACAGTAATGTTGGCAATTTAACAGCACGAATGCTGACACTGCGCTAAGAAAATGAAAACGCTTCTTAACAACCACTGTCTCCTGAAATGATAAGTTATTTTCTGTATTAAAATGGGGGTCTGAAGCAAGAAACTACAGGCCAGTTAGCTTAACATCAGTCATAAAGAGATTGTTAAAAGCTATTACAGGAAAATTAATAACAGCACATTTTGAAAAGTTCAAGGTTACCTGGCCAAGCCAGTGTGGTTTTGTGACAGGGAAATCATGTTTGATCAACCGGAGATCTCTGAAGTAATACAAGTGAAGTGGATGATGGGAAACTGATGAGCATGATAAGTGCTGCAAAATAACCCCGAATATAATAATTATTGGTGAGTTATTTAATTCACCAATAATTATTAATGGGTTGATGGGTTTGTGGTTAAGTTTGCGGACAATTCAGATAGGTGGAGAGGCAGCTAGTGTTGAGGAAGCTGGGAGGCTACAAAAGGACTTGAACAGGTTGGGAGAGCGGGCAAAGAAGTGGCAAATGAATACAGTGTAGCAAAGTGTATGGCCACGCACTTTGGTAGAAGGAGTAAAGGCGTAGACTATATTCTAAATGGGGCGAGGATTCAGAAATCGGAGGTGCAGAGAGATTTGGGAATGCTAGTGAAGAATTGCCAAAAGGTTAATTTGCAAGTTAAGTTGGCGGTAAAAAGGCAAATGCAATGCTAGCATTTATTTCAAGGGGACTATAATATAAAAGCAAGGCACTGGTGAGGCCATATTTGGTTATTTTGAGCAGGTTTGGGCCCCATATCTGAGGAAGGACTTGCTGACTTTGGACAATCCAGAGGAGGTCTACGAGAATGATCCTGGGGATGATTGGGTTAACATCCGAGGGGCACATGAAGGCTCTGGGCCTGTGATCACTGAAGTTTAGAAGGTTGAGTGGGATCTCATTGATACCTACTGCATAATGAAAGATCTAGATTGTGTGAACACGGAAAGGATGTTTCCAGTAATAAGTCTAGAACTTGAGAGCAGTCTCAGAATATATGGATGTTCCTTCAAAATTTCTTTAGCCAGAGGGTGGGGAATCTGTGGACCTCTTTGCCATAGACGGGTGTGGAGGCCAAGACATTGGGTATTTTTAAGCTTGACATTGATGGATTCTTGATTAGAAAAGGCATCAAAGGTTACAGGGAGAAGACAGGAGGCCAGGGTTGAAGGGGAAAATAGATCAGCCATGATTGAATGGCGGAGTAGACTCAATGGGCTGAATGGCTTTATTCTGCTCCTATGTCTTACAGTCGGCAAGATGTAATGCTTCAGGCAACATCTCTGGAGAAAAGGTATAGGTCACATTTCGTGTCTGAAGAAGGGTCTTGATCCAAAATGTCACCTATTCCTTTTCTCCAGATATGTTGCCTGGCCCGCTGAGTTACTCAAGTTTTTTGTGTCTAACTTCAAGTTCATGCATACAGGATCTGGCCAGGAAATGAGAAATCTGTGGGTAACAAACCAGATGACAACAATGAGTTGAGACAATAGCAGACAAGTAACATGTTATGGAGGTGGAATTTGGTGGTCTTGGTGACAGACAATGTAGAAGTTAGAACTTTGGTTCCCAGTTATTTTGGTCTTAGTGTCCATGGAAAAAAGGTTGTTGGAGGCCATTAAACAAATTTCATAGAAGATTTCAACAGCAGTAATTTTAAAGATTCAGCTGCATGAAATCTCAACAAATAAAATGGCTTTCTATTTTCTTAGTTGCTCCGTATACAGACGTGTTCAGCATCACTGTTTGAAAGCTATTTGGTACTGGATTATTATTGTCACGTGTACCGAGATACAGTGAAATGTTTTGTGTTATCCAGGCAAATAATACCATTTGTGAGAACAACGGGCAGTGCAAAAGAGAAAATAAAACAGTATAGAAATATCATATTACAGGTACTGAGGTGTAGATAACAAAAAGTGCAAGGGCCCTATTAAGATAGATTGGAAGATCGGGAGTTTATCCGTGGCATATGAGAGGCCTGGTCAAGTCTAATAGTAGGACAGAAACTGTTTTTGCATCTGGCGATACATGCCCTCAACCTTTTATATCTTCTGCCTAATGGGAAGAAGAATGACCAGGGAGAAGAGAGACTGACCGGGGTGTGAGTTGTTGTTAATTTTGTTGACTATTTTCCCAAGGCAGCAGAATGTAGATGGTTGATGGAGAAGGGGTGGGGTGGAGGACAAAGAGGCTCTGTTGCATGACAGAATGGGTTGCATTCGCAATTCTCTGCAGCTTCTTGGGGCTAAAGTAGATGCCATACCAAGCTGTGACACATCTAGATATGATGCCTTTTATGGTTTGTGTTATTGGAGACACGCCAAATTTCCTTCTGAGAAAGTTGAGATTTTGATGTGCTTTGTTGATTGTAGCATCAATGTCGTTGTACCAGGACAAACTGTCATGATATTTTTGTCTATTTAAGTGTCAGACCTCCCCACATTTGATTTTACAAATTCATAATTTTGATGTCCAAAATTCAGAATTTTACACCAAAGTTCATAATAGGGCGCATAATGCAACTTTTCAACAGAAAAAACGTATGCACGCCAAATGCATGGTCACAAACGACTATTATTTCCAACAGTCTGTAGTTCTTGGACTACATGTACAATGTCAGGCCTATCATGAGTATATTCTGCTATTTATAGAAAGGTTATTGAACAGAAATGCTTTTTGCAACACAAAGAAAAAATTGTTTTGTTTTTTCTATTTTGCTTTTTCCTTACATATCCCAATTATCTTGGTATTGAATAAAAGAACAATGGTCATAAAATGTATGACTAAGTTATGAAGAAAGAGTTGATATATTCAACTTGACCAAGCATACGGAAGAATTTCATAGCACAAGTCTATGATAATGCTAACAAGGATTGCAATACAACGCTTCGATATTGACCATCTGAAAACAGTCGGTAATTTCGATCACTCCTATACCATCTGGCACAGCACAGAATATGCCATACGTGTAAAATAAAATTACGAATATGAAATTAAACACAAATGACTCAAAAATGCATTTACATATGATTAGCAAGGATGTGCATTTCTGCTCTACATTGGTTATATTCCTGGGGAAAACAAACCCACATATGACCACTAATTGCAGTAATTTAGAGTATAATGTCATCTTGCTTATTGAAGTACATATTAAAGTAAATTCGCACATTAATTGATAATCAGCCCAAAAAGGTGGTAATGAGCTTTTCTGCTGTGTTTTATATTTTAACCCCGTCTTAATTAATTAATATAGTTATATAATCTTGTACTTAAATTTAATATTTACTCATTACAGTTCCACCACTGATTTTCTCACACTCTTGGTTCCAGAGCTTTGCTGGTTTATCCAGCTGGCCAAGGAAGTCGGCTATGGGGATAGATGTGCTGGCTCCAGCTGGGCTGGAGTTCCAGAGCCCCGGCCGCAGGTTGCAAATTCAACCCACCGATCGGCCATGGAAGTCCCGATGAGGACGAGATTGGCTGCCTTGCCCAGCCTTGGTGCCACATTTTCGGGGAAACTTCCAGGGTGGAGGGATTTCTCGTGGAATCCAAAGTGACCTCTAGCAGCAAATTGACAAATTGAAATTACCGACTCTTTTGCAGAAAAATGTGAGGCAAAATTGGAATGACGGAAATGAAATAAGAAAGCGGAAACTTTTCCGCCAAATTCAGAAGGGTGATGTGTGTACTTCATCCTGTTTCATGAGGTCAATAACCAGTTCCTTTGGTTTTTTAACACTGAGGGAGAAGTCATCTTGACACCATGCTACTAAGCTCTCGATCTCCTTTCTGTACTCTGTTTCTTCATTGCTTGAGATGGCTCACTACTGGCGTCACCTGTAAACTTTAAATGGATTTAAAGCAAAATTTGGATGCATAGTCAGGAATGTATAGGGAGCTCAGCCTTGCAGGGCACCAGTTTAACAATTATCATGGAAGATATTTTGAAAGTCGAGGAAATATTAAATCACCCAGAATGTAATATTTGGTATAACAAAGCCCGTGCATTAACAAGCACTATATCATTCTGTTAACACGATGTTCACTAAGTTTTGTATTCCTTCCCAGTAATCCAGAGTTAATGGAAAAATACTCTTCTGAAATTAGACTGAATGTGAAGGGTGGTTGATTTGAAAAAAAAAGACAAAGTAAGCTGATTAGGACACTGCGTGGGTCTGATATCAGGAATTCTCTCTTCATCACATTGAACAAATCATATGACATTCAAGAATGACTGCATAAAAAGAGCTTAAACAAATATGAAAGGTGGAAATAAAATGAGAAAGGAAAAGGCAGATTATTAGGAGGCACAATGAAGCAAAATATGATTGTAGAAATGCCACTGAACAGATGAGAAGGGATTAAATAATTCACTAAAGTTGGGGCTATTCAGTCATTGCATCCTTTGGCTAATAGGTTAAAACACGGGAAAAGCTTGCACATTTGAAAAGAGCTGACTGTACTTACAATCTGATTGAATTTTAAAGTATTTCCCAAATACATAAAATGGAAAATGTTAAAAATATTAAATTCAATAAAACATAATAGTCAAGCTAAAACTTGCACAATGCAATTTTTAGAGTATTAGCCTGCTGCATAAACGTGAATGGAGCACAGTCTTCTAAATGACAGGTGACTACTTTCACAGTGTGCCTTGAGGATTATATTTTCTATTTTAGCCAGGATAAAATGACACACTTTCACTTTATGGGAAAGGTTTTGTCCAGAAGATTACCTGCTTGGTCCAGATCGATCCCTTCAACATCCCCCTCCGCTAGGCGTTTTAGGTTCTGATATTGCTGGAAAAAGCACTGGATTTCTTCTGCTGTGGTACCCGATCTGCCGGCTTTATGAGATTTCCCCATTTTCTGAACAGGATCCACAGGTGGAAACCAGCAAGCTGTTTTGTGGTGAATGATTAATAGATAATTTTAATTCATATTTCAGTCATATCTGACAAACTGAATTTGTGATTTCTCAATTTACAAAAGTCTTTAAGTGCCAAATAGTTAAACAGAGTGAAAAATATCAAGGGAACATTTATCTTTGGATTCACATCTCTATTAAATTCAGCAGAGACTATCTGTAATGGCATAAGAGTTTAATAACTCGAACAGGCAGTATATTTAAAACGAGGGTTTTCTATTTTCTATAAACACTCTTGATCAACACCATTAAAAATACTAGAAATACAAAGACAATATGTTTAAACATCCCCAACATCAAAAATTATGAAGGGACTAAATCATATGTGCTCCATCTGAGATACAGGAGCATTAACAGATGTTACGTCAAATCTGCCAGATTAATGCATAGGAAGGAACTGCAGATGCTGGTTTAAACTGAAGACAGACACAAAAAGCTGGAGTAACTCAGCAGGTCAGACTGCATCTCTGGAGAAAAGGAATTGCAGACGTTTCGGGTTGAAACCCTTCTTCAGATTAATGCAACAGGTAAATAAAGGAATAACATAGTCTGATGGAATCAGCATTACATGTGTACAATTGTGGGAGACTATTGGGCGACAATGTGGCATGTGATGAGGAAACTTAATTAAACATCTACAAACACAATGCACTATCAAATCGGGTAGAATGTGATATTCATTTAGGAATCTCGAAGAAAGTGTGAACACAAATAATATTGTATTGCCTGGCTATATTTGTTATAGCTGATGAGGAAAGAGGCTTTTGCCAAACAAATGATGTCATCCAAAGATTCAAAAAATCTTAAATGACAATTGGTTTAGCCAATGGCAACAAAGGTGCCAGGATATAATTACTTTATCTATAAGTCAGAGGTTCAATAATCACAATGAACGATAATCTTTTTGCTTGTTTTGTAATGCAGCCTCAAGACCACAAAACCACACTTTAATAAAGGTGATGTAAAAGCCTTACTTTTACAAATGGGGAAGAAAGCCTAGTAGGATAATGAAAAGTCTATTCACATGCTAGGGGGCTGGGATCATGGTGCACCACATGGATGAATGTATTGAGCTGCAAGTGATGGGAGCTTAAAATTATACAGGGAGTCACGTTAAGAAGCCTCCAGGAATACACCCAAAAAGGGGCGTCAATCTCAATATGCGCAATATCAGATGGCCAGCAACAGCGATCTGAGGGCCATTAAGCGTCAGGAATGACCATCATAATATTCAGGACAAAGCTGAAATTGGTAGAGACGCAAGGAGGAAACAAATCATATGAACATCAAGCATCATATTGGAAAAACCCCAGAGTAAATATATTAATGTGAAGAATCTGTGGCAATGGACAGGTATAGGTTTTACTGTAGGCCTCAACTTTATACTTTACTAGACGACCCATGGATCCGTTGGGACCCCATTGTGGGGCCGGGGGTCGGCAAGGGGGGAGAGGAAAGGGGAGAGGGAGCCACCCTGTATGTTTCTTTTTTTTTTTCCTAATCAGATGTGCAGCACTTTGGTCAACGTGGGTTGTTTTTAAATGTGCTATACAAATAAAATTGACTTTACTTGACTTGACTTACCCCAGCCCCGGGAGGATACTGCGGCAGCCAGCAGCAGGAGAGCAGCCGTCAGGCCTGGCAAGCCTCCCCCAACCGGGCACACGTGGATACAGGGCCCGGCAGCCCTCCCCCAACTGACAACCCGTGGATCCGCTGCCGGCCTGGGAGTCTCCCCCGGGGCCAGGCGAGGAGGGAGAGGGAGCCACTCACTCCGGCCCGCCAGCAGCAGGAAAGCGGCTGCTGCATATCCGTCCTGCCGGCGGCCGTTTTCATTGACCCTTTGCTGCCACGCTAAACCATGGAAGGAAGGTCAGGCACAGGGCACGCCAGGACGGGCACCGGTTCTCCCGTCGCTGCTTCGTGGGTGGGGGTGGGAGGGGGGGAAGGAGTGCATTTGTTAAAGTTTGTTAATTACTTTTAAAATGTAACAAAACGATCAATGCACACCGCAGGCGAATGGCGAGTAAGGCGGGCCTAAAATTGTCGCGCTATCGTGTACCGTTTTGGCTGTACTTCGGGAATATGAATATATGCATATATACATGCATACATACAAGATGAAACTTTTAGTTTTATACAAGACCATTAAACTCTTTCACATTGTGCAGTTAAACATTTGCATCACAAAAAGTGTCACGGTCACTGCATTTATTTTAAACCATTAAATTCAAAAGAACCAAAGTGGTAACCATCCAATTTATCTATTTCTACTGTTAGTTCAATATAGAGTACTATCTCTCTCTAGTGGCGAATCCACATATTGTCACTTGCTTGCAATTTTAGATTATATATTTGTTTTAAAGGTGGTACTTTCATTAAACACATTTCCATGCAACCATAATTAAGTCAGTTAAACCATCTCCATAGAAGTTCACAATAATAAGGAACACGAGTAGACCACTGGCCTTTTAAGCCTGCTCTGCCATTCATTAAGATCCTCTATCGGCTCCATTTTTCTGCATTATGTCCAATTCCTCGATGGCCTTCAAGTTATACAAGGAATAAAGCTATACAAGGATCAACTGTAGCTCTTCTTTTCATACCATTATCCCAACCAAACACAATTCCAAACTCGTGGAACTTGGAGTCAGCACTTCCCTCTGCAATTACACCCTTAACATCCTGACCACAATCAGTTAGGATAGGTGGTTAATTACAATAATTCTCACCACCACAGCAAGGATGCGTTTCTGAGCCCCCTACTCCTTATATACTCCTTATACACTCCTAACTGTGCAGCTAAAAACAAATCCAATTTACAAGTCAGTAGATTACGTCATCATAGTGGGCTGGATATCAAATAATGGAAATGGAGTGCAGAAAAAAGATTATGAACCTTGCAAACTTGGTGCCAAGACAACAACCTTTCTCTCAATGTCGTCAAGACAAAGGAGATTGTGATTGACTTCAGAAAGCCAAGCAGTATACATTGAGGGGGCCTAAGCAGAGATGGTCAAAAGCTTCAAGTTCTTAGGAATAAACAACACCAGCAATTTGTCCTGGCACAGCCACATCAAAGCTAAGACCAAGAAAGCACACCAATGCTTCTACTTCATTAGAAGGCTTAGGATGTTTGGCACTTCCCCAACAACCTTCACCAAATTCTACAGATAAGTCATAGAAAACATCTTGTCGGGTGCACCACAGCCTGGTTTGGGAACAGCTCCACCCACGACCGCAGGAAACTGTAAAGACTTGTAGACATAGTCCAGACCATCACACAAACCAACATCCCTTCCATTGACTCCATCTACTCTTCGTGCTGCCTCGGCAAGGCCACCAGTGTAATCAACAACCAGCCTCACTCCAATCATTCCCTCTTCTCCCCTCTCCATCAGGCAAGAGGTGCAGAAATTTGAAAATGCATAGCTCCAGATTCAGGGACAGTTTCCTTTCAGCTGTCATCAGGCAACATAGTGATCCTCTCATCAGCTCGAGTGTGGTCCTGATCTTCCATCTACCTCATTGGAGATCTTTGAACTACTTTTAATCAGACTTTATCTTGCACTACATGATGTACCCTTTATCTGTGCACTGTAGACAGCTTGATTGCAATCACATATAGTCTTTTCTTTGACTGTTTAGCACACAAACAAAAAGCTTTTCACTCTATCTCAGTACACATGACAATAATAATCTAAACCAAACTAAAATAGCAGATGGACTTCGTATCCTAGTTTTCACCACCGGCAACTATGCCCTGTACAATAAGAGAGATCAAGTGAATTTATAATCTTTTTGCTTGGTGCAGTATTTAATATACACCATCTTAGTTATCTGGCAAGGCATGCACAAATTTACCAGATTCTAGTATGTATATTTTACTCAATGCACACCACATACCTAAGGCCATTAATAGGGAGTGGAGGACAGTGAAAATTAGCTGAGCTTTTTCATTGTGATAAAGATCAAGTGACAGGAGCACATCCTGAACCACATCATCAACCAAAGGTAGAAAACTGGCATCAGAATAGCGAAACATGACGCTGAGAACACGGGGTGTATGAGGGTGCTGAGCTAGTCTTCTCAAATTCAGTGAAATGGTGTTCACTAAGTAGTCCAAATTCTGATTTATCAGTTCACGAATTGATTCATAGTCACAGGCTTGGCATATGTCTACCAATGTACCTCTGGCCATTTGACTAAGAAGTAAAGTTTCAGCTCCAACCTTTTCTAACACTGGGTAAAGAGTAGTCATTAAAAGCAGACGGAATCCCTTATTTAACACTCGAGCAAAATAACCAATCCCTTCAAGTTGGATGCAGATTTGCCAGATATTACTGTTCATAGTATGAATTGTTAAACTTGAGAACTGGGAACAGCTGTGGAATCCTTCAGTAAAATCCTGATATTTTGGTTGGTTTTTATTAAGGCCAGCTTCATATTCGGACTCCAGACTTGTTACCAAATGCCAGTTGTTCATACTTGTGTATTCCTCAACAATAGATGTGATGACTGCCTTAAAATCATCTGTACTAACTGGAGTTTCTCTTTCATGCAGAACACACACATCCAATCCAGCACTTCCCAGCAATAGTTCGTTAATCACCAATGCAGCTTGTTTTCTGTACAGTACAGACTCATGGTATAATTCCATAAAGTGATCCACCAGCAGATAGAGATTACCATAGTAACCCAAAACCCTACAAATCTGCTGAAGCAATGTAAATACACGTTCTTCGGTAAAATATTTGAAATATTTTTTCTGTGTAGCCGGCTTATCCAATGTTGAGCAGGGTGTTGGCTGCTGCAGACCTGCAGCTTCAGAAGTCAATTGCCTTTCTTCCACAATCTGCACATCTGTTACATCCAATTCTAGGATTTGCACCAGTGCTTTTGAAAGACGCCCAAGATGAACCGTTGAGTTAAGAACAACATTGACTTTACTGCCTAATAATTTTAAGTAGCCAAGTAACAAGTTTAATGATGTCAATTTACTCGGGTCATCTTGAGTTCTCATGAGTCTTGGAAGGGCTGTTGCAAGTGCATGCAAATTATCTGACAGCACATCTGCAAAATCTTTGTTCTCCCACACCACACACTGCTCGGAGACATGTCTCAAAACCTGAGTACATCTTGTTTGCACCTCTGGTCTCTCATCACCTACGAGTCTCACAAGAACCTCCAACAGATGGCTGATGGATTCTTTGAGTGATTTGTTACAGTGTGACAACAAATGATGAACCAATTCAACCAATTCTAACCGTACTTTCCAGTGTAGGTTGCCAGCAGCACAACTGCATAATTTCTGCAAAAGCACCTCTAGTTTGCTTGCAGTGCTATTTGCCCATTCTGGTTTTCTGCAGATTACAAGTTCAGCATGTTTATTCTCTTTTGCAAAATTCATTTTCTTGTCATGAAGTAGTTTGTTGGACAGTTGTTCATTGGCCATGACTAAACACACCACCTTATACCAAACTCTGATGGCATAGGTTGTTACTAAATGACCCTGTTTAACATCTCCAGAGATAATGCGCGTCATTCCTAAAGTAATCCCAGGCAAAAACGAGGCGAATAGATTTCCAACCTGAATCAGTTCACTGCTGTCAAAAGAACAGTGCATTTCAGAACAATCACATTGCAAAATCAGGGTCAACAAACATTTCAGAGCAAGAATCTGAAGCTGTCTTGATTTTTCATGTTCAGCGATGGTTAAGAGCACGGAGATAACAAATCCTTGGACAGGTAGCATGTCTGGCTCATACAATCTTAGCACAATGTCACCATAAGCTGAATGCAGTAGGGCATCAAGTCCTTTGACAGCAGCCATTTTAAGCTCTTCCGAGATTATGGCCAGCTTTCCATGGTTGCCTGGGGAGGACAGGCAAAGGGACAAGTCAGAGAACAGTTCACAGAGGAGCTGCTGTCTCCGCACACAAGTTCTAGAAATAATAAAATGAATACACTCCATGACACTTTGAAGAAATCTGTCTTGCTTTGGACCAGGTGTCTTCAGTGCAAATGTAAGTGGAAACAATACATACTCCTGCAGATCCTGTAATGCTGCATCGCCAACATTCTGCAGCTGTGACTGAAGGCACTGTACATTAGTAATGGTCTGTTCCTTTGTTATCTTAACACATATTGGACGCAAGGCGCTAAAAGCCTCCTTTGGCGTGTCAAAGATGGCCATAATGTAATCCTTCTTGCCTCCAACACTTCATCAACTGCTCTACCACCCTGTAAAATAAAATGTAATGTTCAATGTGTTGTGCATTTCATACTACAGAAATAGAAATTAATAACAAGGACAAATTTATTATTAAGCAGTTGTATTAGTTAGGTGACATTATTCAGAATAGTATAACAAGGGTAAAGCCAAACAAATACAAAACCACTGTGGAACCAATTTGGAATAAAAACTTGAATTCAGGTAAACAGAGCTTGTGTCAAATGCTTCAGTTTCAATGTGTTCATGATTTGTATTTCTCTTTTCTATCTCTAACTGTATTAAAAGTAATTATCCAACTCTGGACTCCACCCTATCGTAGATACCCCTCAATCGTGCAAAGAAACTAAATACGCTATACTCAGAATACTTTGTTCTATTCTATTGCACATCCTCACACCTTCTCACAGGCAACTAACCCCTATTCACCCCTGCTTAACAAAGCACACCAACCCAATCCTTCACTTCAAAGAAAAGCGCCTTTACTCCTAAAGATCATCCCCACCACTTGCTACGCAAAAGCATGCCTCTGCTGCTGTTCTCCAAAGTAGACAATCAGTCCAAAATCTCTCCCCTTTACACTCCAACCTTATCCTCCCACATTCATCACCTCACCCCACCCCCCCCCCGTTACTCTCTCACCCTGTCCCAGCACTCATCCTCCCTTTCCCCCCCACATACCCATCCCCTTCTTCCCTCTCCTCCCCACCCTCCCTTACCCACTTCCTTACCCTCTCACCATGCCCATGCACACACCCCATCCTCCCTATTTCCCCCTCCCAGGCCCAGCCTCTCCCTTTCTCCCCCACACCCATCCTCTCTTCCACTCCCTCCCTCACCCCATCACACACACACTCCCTCCATCACACCCTCCCTCTCTCACACACTCCCTCCCTCACAGACTCTCACACTCTCTCTCACACACACACTCTCTCTCTCTCTCACATACTCTCTCACACTCTCTCACTCTCTCTCACACACTCACTCACACTCTCACACACACTCTCTCACTCACACACTCTCTCACTCACACACTCTCTCACACACTCTCTCACACACTCTCTCACTCACTCTCTCACTCACACACTCTCTCTCACTCCCCCCACACACACTCTCTCTCACTCCCCCCACACACACTCCCCCCTCACACACACGCCCCGCTCACACACACTCCCCCCTCACACACACACTCCCCGCTCACACCCCACACACACGCCCCGCTCACACACACTCCCCCCTCACACACACGCCCCGCTCACACACACTCCCCCCTCACACACACACTCCCCGCTCTCCCCCCTCACACACATTCACTCACATACTCTCACCTCGGTTCATCACCGGCCACCCCATCTTTCACTCTCCGACTCCACCGCGCACGCGCCGATCCCGGCCGCTGGCTCCCTGCGCGTGCGCACTGACATCGCTGGTCCCGCGGGTGCAGGCGAGGTTTCCCGCTCATCCCCCTCCCCGCGCCCCCTCCTCCTCCTCTTCCTCCTCTCTCCCCCCCCCCCCCGGGTGGAGCCGCCATGGGCGCCGGCGCCGTTTCCAACCGCCGCTCGCCCCCACGCTCCGCGCGACAACCCCGCGGCGCCCGCGCCCTTTGACCCCGGCCCGGGGTGAGAGGTGACGCCGCCATTTCGCCAGGCGGGAGAGTTGAGTGCGAGGAGGTCGGTGGCCGAGAGACTCGGCGGCTGCTCGCTGGCTGCCGCTCCCCGCAAGGAGATGTCCTCCTTCTCGGAATCTGCGCTGGAGAAGAAGCTGGCTGAGCTCAGCAACTCGCAGCAGAGCGTACAGACTCTGTCGCTCTGGCTAATCCATCATCGGAAGCACGCCGGCATTATCGTGCACGTCTGGCACCGGGAGCTGAAGATAGGTGAGCGAATGGATCCCCGGTTAAGGGCAGCCCCGCCTCTCCAGTCTGAAGCATGGTCTCGACCCGAAACCACCCATTCCTTCTCTCCAGAGATGCTGTCTGACCTGCTGTTACTCCAGCATTTTGTGTCTCTCCCCCACACTCCATCGCGCACAGCGAGCTCCCACACTTAGACCGGGTCATCTGCCTTCATTTTAAAGGAGAACAGGAGGATGAAGGCAAGAAATAAGTACCCCCCCCCCCCCCTCTGTCGGCCAGAAAGACATGCAGATGCTGATTTATAGACAATAGACAATATTTACTCCGAAGATAGCCACAAAATGCTGGAGTAACCCAGCGGGACAGGCAACATCTCTGGAGAGAAGGAATGGGTGATGTTTTGGGTCGAGATCCTTCTTCAGACCCATCCCTTCTCACCAGAGATGCTACCTGCCCCACTGAGTTACTCCAACATTTTGTGTCTACCTGACCTACACATGTTCTCCAGAGATGCTGCATAAACCGCTGAGTTACTCCAGTTACTCTTTTCTTTGTAAACGATATCTGAAGTTCCTTATTTCTACATTTGGCATATTACCTGCCAGGCCTTGTGTTGCCCCTCCTCTCCTCCCTGGGTCCCGACCCGAAACATATCCTATCCTTGTTCTCCTGAGATGCTGCCTGGACCCGATGAACTACTCCAACTTCTAAAACAAAACTATATTTTCTGGGAGACTGTAAACTGAATGACTACGTGCAGGGGATACATGGAAGCGCGGGCAGCATCTGTGGAGAAAGATTGTAGGTATTGGAATCTTGAGCAATAAATCAAACTGCCGGATGAAATCAGCGGGTCATGCGGCATCTTTTTTTCCCAATTACCTCCAAATCTATGGAGAAGGAAATAGATGGTCGTGACCCGAAACGCCACCTATTCCTTTCTCCAGAGATGCTGTGTGACCTGCTGAGTTACTCCAGCTTTTGGTCACCTATTCCTTTCTCCAGTGATGCTGTGTGACCGACCCGCTGAGTTACTTCCAGGTTCAGCGATCTTCAGCATCAGGACGGGGTGTTGCGATGGGGAGGGATTGATATTCGGGTCGCTGAAATGACCACGCTTCTTTTTAAATAACTACAAACACAAACACATCATCATTGGTCCAAAAACGCTCACCAAATCCACCCAAAACTTCATCCTCAATATTGATGGTCTCCCAGTATCCACCTCCCCTCACATCTGGAATCTTGGAATCATCTTTGATCAATCCCTCTCCTTCGATAAACACATCAAACACATCACAAAGACAGCCTTCTTCCACCTCAAAAACATCGCCCGTCTCCATCCATCCCTCTCCTCCACAGCTGCAGAAACCCTCATCCACGCCTTCATCACCTCCCGTCTGGACTATTGCAACAGCCTCCTCTATGGCTCACCCTCAAAAATCATCAGTAAACTTCAATACATTCAAAACTCCGCTGCCCGTCTACTCACCCACTCCCCGATCCGTGACCATATCACCCCCGTCCTTTACAAGCTCCACTGGCTCCCCATCCCCCAGAGAATCCAGTACAAAATCCTCCTCATGACCTACAAAGCCCTCCATAACCTGGCCCCATCCTACCTGACTGACCTCCTCCACAGGCACACTCCCACCTGCACGCTCTGCTGCTGCCAACCTTCTGTCCCCCCCCATCCGGACCAAACTCAGATCCTGGGGGGACAGGACTTTCTCCATCGCTGCTCCCACCCTCTGGAACTCACTACCCCAAACCGTCAGAGACTCCTCACTCACCACATTCAAAACATCACTGAAGTCTCACCTGTTCAGCACTGCCTTCAACCACTGACCGTCACCTCATCTTCTGTCTCCTTCTTCTGTTCGCTTACTTATTTATCTATTTATTTTCTTCTCTATGTTCTAGTAATCCCTGTAAAGCGTCTTTGAATGTTTGAAAAGCGCTATATAAATGTAATGCATTATTATTATTATTTACTTCCTGTAGCAAAGATTAAACTGATACACGCCACCTGTGACATCCCCTCAGTACCACCGTGGATTGTCAGTTCAGGTTTCACTCGATAAGGACTTGGACCCCCACCCTCCCTTAATCTTTTAAAAACTTTTTTGAATGAGTTGTTTAGATGGATGTCAACTGCTAATACTTGGTTGTATTCCAATGTGATGCCGTTAAGTTTTATTCCTGGGTTTTATTGTGGTCAGACTAGAAGAAACATTTTTTTAAAATTTGAACTGAAAATGTTTGAAATGGATATAGCCCAATTATTATATTAGCACATTGTCAAGCTTGAACTATTGCCCATGCTACACATTTCTGCAGTGGTGCTAGGATTATTGTACAAAATTCTTGTGAAATAGACTACTTTTGAAACTAATGGTAATGAGTATTTCAGTAATTCAATTGTAGAATTTACTTCAAACAAGTAATTTGCGTATTGTCATAACTGATGTAGTATGTGAATGCCGCTAGGGCAACAGATGGTCAGATCAAGATCCCTATACGTAACAACTGGGACGTGAAAATGGCACCAAACAGGCAACTCTGTATTCCGTTTCAGTGTACTACTGCTATACACTTGTACTGTATCTGAGATGCTTATTTAATACGTATCTAACTGCTTATACGTGATACGTACTGAACTGTATACAAAAATGAATTTCACTGCTCCTGTGACAAATAAAGTACCATACCATAGTTTCTTTCCAGCTGTTAAGCGGCAACTGATTCATCCTACCAACAACTAGAGAGCAGTATAAGAAAATAACTCCAGATGCTGGTACAAATCGAAGGTTTTTATTCACAAAATGCTGGAGTAACTCAGCAGGTCAGGCAGCATCTCGGGAGAGAAGGAATGGGTGACGTTTCGGGTTGAGACCCTTCTTCAGACTGATGTCAGGGGAGTGGGCAGTACAGAGATAAAATGTAGTCGGAGACAGTAAGACTGGTAGGAGAAGGGGGAGGGGATGGAGAGAGAGGGAAAGCAAGGGCTACTTGAAGTTAGAGAAGTCAATATTCATACCGCTGGGGAGTAATCTACCCAAGCGAAATATGAGGTGCTGTTCCTCCAATTTGTGCTGGGCCTCACTCTGACAATGGAGGAGGCCCAGGACAGAAAGGCCAGTGTGGAAATGGGAGTGGGAGTTAAAGGGTTGAGCATCCGGAAGATCAGGTAGGTTTGGGCAAACTGAGCCGAGTTGTTCAGCGAAACAATCGTCGAGCCGGTGCCTGGTCTCGCCGATGTACAGGAGTCCACACCTGGAACAGCGGATAAAGTTGAGATTGGAGGAGGTGCAAGTGAACCTCTGCCTCACCTGAAAAGACTGTCGGGTTCCTTGGATGGAGATTGGAGGAGGTGCAAGTGAACCTCTGCCTCAGCTCAAAAGACTGTCGGGGTCCTTGGATGGAGTCGAGGGGGGGAGGTATAGGGCATCTCCTGCGGTTGCAGGGAAAAGTTCCTGTGGAAGGGGTGGTTTGGGTGGGAAGGGACGAGTTGACCAGGGAGTTGCGGAGGGAACGGTCTCTTTGGAAAGCAGAAAGGAGTGGAGATGGGAAGATGTGGCTAGTAATGGGATCCTGTTGGAAGTGGCAAATTATGGGAGGTTTATGTGCTGTATGCGATGACTGTTGGGGTGGAAGGTGAGAATAAGTGGGACTGTCCTTGTTAAGAATGGGGGGAGAGGGAGCATGAGTGGAGCTGCGGGATATCGAGGAGACCCTAGTGAGACCCTCATCTATAACGGAAGAGAGGAACCCCTGTTCCCTAAAGAATGAAGACATCTCCGATGACCTGGCATGGAACACCTCATCCTGGGTGCAGATGCGGCATAGATGGAGGAATTGAGAGTAGGGGATAGAGTCTTTACAGGATGCAGGGTGGGAAGATGTATAGTCTAGATTGCTATGGGAGTCAGTAGGTTTGTAGTAGATGTCGGTCAATAGTCTGTCTCCTGTGATGGAGATGGTGAGATCTAGAAAAGGTAGGGAGATATTGGAGATGGTCCAAGTGAATTTGAGTGCAGGATGGAAATTAGTCGTGAAGTTGATGAAGTCCATGAGTTCTGTATAGGTGCAGGAGGCAGCACCGATGCAATAGTCAATGTAGCATAGGTAGAGTTCGAGTATGGGGCCTGTGTACGTCTGGGACAGTGATTGTTCGACGTACCCTACAAAGAGGCAGGCATAGCTGGGGCCCTTGTGAGTGCCCGTAGCTACTCCATGGATTTGGAGGAAGTGTGAAGAATCGAAGGAGAAGTTGTTAAGAGTAAGGACCAGCTCTGCTAGGCAGAGGAGAGTGTTAGTAGACAGAAAGTGGCTGGTCCTGCAGTCAATAGACAATAGGTGCAGGAGTAGGCCATTCAGCCCTTCGAGCCAGCACCGCCATTCAATGCGATCATGGCTGATCACTCTCAATCAGTACCCCGTTCCTGCCTTCTCCCCATACCCCCTCACTCCGCTATCCTTAAGAGCTCTATCCAGCTCTCTCTTGAAAGCATCCAACGAACTGGCCTCCACTGCCTTCTGAGGCAGAGAATTCCACACCTTCACCACTCTCTGACTGAAAAAGTTCTTCCTCATCTCCGTTCTAAATGGCCTACCCCTTATTCTTAAACTGTGGCCTCTTGTTCTGGACTCCCCCAACATTGGGAACATGTTTCCTGCCTCTAATGTGTCCAATCCCCTAATTATCTTATATGTTTCAATAAGATCCCCCTCATCCTTCTAAATTCCAGTGTATACAAGCCTAATTGCTCCAGCCTTTCAACATACGACAGTCCCGCCATTCCGGGATTTAACCTAGTGAACCTACGCTGCACGCCCTCAATAGCAAGAATATCCTTCCTCAAATTTGGAGGCCAAAACTGCACACAGTACTCCAGGTGCGGTCTCACCAGGGACCGGTACAACTGTAGAAGGACCTCTTTGCTCCTATACTCAACTCCTCTTGTTATGAAGGCCAACATTCCATTGGCTTTCTTCACTGCCTGCTGTACCTGCATGCTTCCTTTCAGTGACTGATGCACTAGGACACCCAGATCTCGTTGAACATCCCCTCTTCCTAACTTGACACCATTCAGATAATAATCTGCCTTTCTATTCTTACTTCCAAAGTGAATAACCTCACACTTATCTACATTAAACTGCATCTGCCATGTATCCGCCCACTCACACAACCTGTCCAAGTCACCCTGCAGCCTTATTGCATCTTCCTCACAATTCACACTACCCCCCAGCTTAGTATCATCTGCAAATTTGCTAATGGTACTTTTAATCCCTTCATCTAAGTCATTAATGTATATCGTAAATAGCTGGGGTCCCAGCACCGAACCTTGCGGTACCCCACTGGTCACTGCCTGCCATTCCGAAAGGGACCCATTTATCCCCACTCTTTGCTTTCTGTCTGTCAACCAATTTTCTATCCATGTCAGTACCCTACCCCCAATACCATGTGCTCTAATTTTGCCCACTAATCTCCTATGTGGGACCTTGTCGAAGGCTTTCTGAAAGTCGAGGTACACCACATCCACTGACTCTCCCCTGTCAATTTTCCTAGTTACATCCTCAAAAAATTCCAGTAGATTTGTCAAGCATGATTTCCCCTTCGTAAATCCATGCTGACTCGGAATGATCCTGTTACTGCTATCCAAATGCTCAGCAATTTCGTCTTTTATAATTGACTCCAGCATCTTCCCCACCACTGATGTCAGACTAACTGGTCTATAATTACCCGTTTTCTCTCTCCCTCCTTTCTTAAAAAGTGGGATAACATTTGCTATCCTCCAATCCACAGGAACTGATCCTGAATCTATAGAACATTGAAAAATGATCTCCAATGCTTCTACTATTTCTAGAGCCACCTCCTTAAGTACCCTGGGATGCAGACCATCAGGCCCTGGGAATTTATCAGCCTTCAGTCCCATCAGTCTACCCAAAACCATTTCCTGCCTAATGTGGATTTCCTTCAGTTCCTCCATCACCCTAGTCGAGGAAGAAACGGAGGGCTTTAAGACCTTCCTGGTGGGAGATGATGTAGAGTGACTGAATATCCATAGTAAAGATGAGGTAGTGGGGCCTGGAAAATTGAAGTAATTGAAGATGACTTTCCGTCCTGGGCCTCCTCCATTGTCAGAGTGAGACCCAGTGCAAATTGGAGGAACAGCGCCTTATATATTGCTTGGGTAGCTTACACCCCAGCGGTATGATCATTGCGTTCTCTAACTTCACGTAGCCCTTGCTTTCCCTCGCTCTCCATCCACCTCCCCCTTCTTCTACCAGTTTACTGTCTCTGACTACATTTTATCTCCCCTGACATCAGTCTGAAGAAGTGTCTCAACCCAAAACGTTACCCACTCCTTCTCTCCAGAGAGGCTGCCTGTCCTGCTGAGTTACTCCAGCATTTTGTGTCTATCTTCCATTTAAGACATGGATTATAAGGAATAATTATTTTTCTCAGAAATTTACGAATGTTTGGAATTCTCTTCCCAAAAGGCTAGTAGAAGATTAGTTTATGATTATTTCTAGGGTAAAGGCATGCTTAATTATGTGTGGAGTGGTGGGGGGAGAAAGTTACCATCGGTATGCAGGAGTCCAAAGTTTAGGTTACGGTCAAATCAGCCAAGATCTCATTAAATGGCAGAAAAGGCTTGAGGGTCTGAAGAAGGGTCTCGACTCGAATTATCACCCATTCTCTCCAGAGGTGCTGCCTGTCCCATTGAGTTACTCCAGCATTTTATGTCTATCTTGAGGGACTGACCAGCCTTGTTCTCCCGATTTTCATGTTTAAACCAAACTGTTAGTAAGAGTACAATTATATTTGTTATCTATATGAATGTCTGTATATTTTACATTGACAGAAACTTTTCTTAACCACATCTAGCTAAACCAAGCAGGAAATTGACATTCATCTATCTGGCTAATGACGTCATTCAGAACAGTAAGAGGAAAGGTCCTGAATTCACCAAGGCCTTTGAAGGAGTTCTGGTGGATGCATTTTCACATGTTGCCAGGTACGGTTTTTAACCCAAATCAAAAATATTGAGGAATGATGGGGGGCTGTTTGTCAGTAGGAAGGAAGCTGCCTTGAGTTCCTGTCCTCTAAAGAAGCTGGAAATGTCCTTCTGGAATGTAGACCCATCTACTGAGGTACAACTAATCAATCTCCACAGACAGAGCTCTATATGGGTCTGTTGTAAGTAACCAAGGAAATAGAAACACTGCTACAATTATAAAAATGAGTATGGTATACTATGTGCAGTTACACATAAAGAATGGCATTGATATACACTGATCAGCCAAAAAACATTATGGCCACCTGCCGAATATGCTGTTGGTCCTCCGTGTGCCACCCAAAAAAAGCGCCGACCCGCCGAGGCATGGACTCCAAGACCCCTGAAGGTGTCCTGTGGTATCTGGTACCAAAACATTAGCAGCAGATCCTTCAAGTCCTGTAAGTTGCGAGGTGGAGCCACCATGGATTGGATTTGTCGATCCAGCACATCCCACAGATGCTCAATCGGATTGAGATCTGAAGAATTTGGAGGCCAGGGCCACACCGTGAACACTTCATCATGTTCCTCTAAACATTTCCGTACAATGTGTGCAGTGTAGTAGGGCGCATTATCCTGCTGAAAGAGGCCACTCCCAGGAAATACTATTGCCATGAAGGGGTGTACCTGGTGTGCAACGATGTTTAGGTAGGTGACACGTGTCAAATTGACGTCCACATAAATGGTCAGACCCAGAGTTTCCCAGCAGAACATTGCCCAGAGCATCACACTCCCTCCACTGGCTTCTCGTCTTCCCACAGTCGGTTCGGACCAGACGGGATAGCCTTCGATACCCTCACGCATCGATGAGCCTTGGCGCCCAACACCCTGTCGCTGGTTTGTGGTTTGTCCCTCGTCGGCCCACTGTTGGTAGGTACTCACCACTGCTGACCGGGAGCACCCCACAAGCCTTGCCATTTCAGAGATGCTCTGACCCAGTCGTCTGGCCATAACAATTTGGCCCTTGTCAAAGTCGCTCAGGTCTTTACTCCTGCCCATTTCTCCTGCATCCAACACATCAAGAAATGAATGTTCACTTGCTGCCTAATACATCCCACCCCTTGACAGGTACCATTGTAACAAGATAACCAATGTTATTCACTTCACATGTCAGTGGTCATAATGTTTTGGCTGATCGGTATATTATTCAGTGTATTTACGTCACATTAAAGTGTGTGATCTGTGAATGTTCCTTGAAGTATCACAGTTTTGCATTATTTTACAAAGTCTGACTGATGTGAGATAGGCAGGCTTAGTAAAATCTTCTCTTCATCAAAAAAATAGTTTTTGTAAACACAAACGATTTAAGCCCATTTTTCAAAGGTTTATTCCAACATACATAATTGCATTCTTTGCCAAACCTTACTGATTTGTCAATGCTAAATATGTTTCATTTGCCGCACTATATTGTCAAGTGCCACAATATTAGCAGAATTCACTCAAAATGAAAATGTTAACCTTTATTTCTCTTTTCCTAGAGAATCTGAGCAAAGCTGTAAGAAGCAAATGGAACGAGTCCTGAACATATGGCAAGAAAGAGCTGTGTATGATCCTGACTTTATTCAGCAACTTAAGTTAACTGTGGACGAGTCCAGCAGTCCAGTTTCTGTAGGTATGTTCATCCTAAATTGAAGTTAAAGTGGTTACATTGCATGCAAAGATGTGAGTCGGGCATGTTACTTTTCTCGTAACCAGTATTTGGTTATATTAAACTGCTTGTTAACCTTTACTGTAAAGTGAGATTATACAATGCAGTTGCATGGGGACAGCTATTTAAACCAACCAGTGAGCCTGTTTAGAAAAATTTACATTCGGTGTGTAAGTATTTAAGAAATGCAAGTAGTGTATTTCTTTGAGCCAGATTCTGTGTGTTCATTATTGCAAAGTCTGGAATATTTGAGAACCAGTTATTCCTGGTCTCAATCTCCATGTACATAGAGGTGTGGTTAGCAGATGAGTCTGTTTGCTATTTTATCATTTTAGAAGGAAACTATGGAGTCAAATATATCATAAGAGATGTTTTAATTGATAGAGTCAATATAGAATTGGGAATATTCTCAGAATAGGACCTAAATTTGTTGCGAGTAGAAATGGGAAAATTTACGTCCTACGTGTAGAAATGCTTCCCTCTACCAATCTCATTAAAGAAAATCAAGCAAGATGAAATACTTACCGAGAATAGGAGAAACTAAGAGGTAGAAATACAATATTGGCATAATATGTTATGTGCTACTGTGGTTAATGAAAAATGCCTAGGCATGGATTCCTGCTTGTACAGCAGGTGGAGTTAACCAGGTAGACTGAATTCAGGCCAAGTTGCGACTTGGTAACTGATCAGTGTTGATTTGCATAGGACTGTATTTGAGTACAATTGAATGGAATGGAAAATATTAGTGTTATTTTGATAATCGATTTTGAACTGAAACAGTATGATGTTAGCACTCTTTGCATGTTTATTTAAGTTAAAGATAATTGCAGAAACAGGTAAAGTGTGACGTGCTATGTTATGAGCTACATACAGGAAGCAGTGATGAAACCAGATGAAATGTGAGTTGAATATTATTTCAAAGCCCTTTAATAGTGATTTGGGTTTTAAATGCCCAACCAAATAGATCTATCTTTAGAAAAAACAGTTTTGTGGGGATACGTCATTAAACTATGGTAAAACAACTATTTTAAACTTGTTATTAAGTTTATTTTGCCCTTCTCTAGTTGTCACAATCATAATGAAGTTAAACTGCAACATAAATTAAAGATTGAGCAAAGCCAATCCAGCTTGCCATTTATTCGGTGTATTTAGTTTTTAACAAACCATATACACTTTGTTACTGTGTAAGGCTGAAAGAAGCACTGAACCATTCAGTAATGTACTGGAAATAAAGATGTACAAAATATGAAATAATTTGAGTGCCTTTAATCATGATGGTTCACCGTAGTTTTGAGCTGCATAATTGTCATAATCGGGAGGTTGAATTGTTAATTGTGTTATCAAGCCAATAAATTAAGCATTTAAAAAAAAACTCCACCCTGTACATGGGAGGAAAAAATATTATTGGTATAACATTTGGATTTAACAATTTCAGAAATGATTTATTGGCAGCTAAAATTACTATCACAAATCCCTTATCAAAACTATTAAATGTTTAAAAAAGGTTGATGAGAAATCCAAAATAAATGTTATCTAAACTAATGATTTGAAGCAAGGAATTGAAGTATGGGGATTACATACTGCTGTCTGTGAAGTTGCATTGATAATGCTATAAATAAAGTATTTGGAGAATGAGGCGATGAGGTACAATTGACAGAAATATTTAATCATTAGGTCATAAGGGATAGGAGTAGAATTAAGCCATTCAGACCATCGTCTACTCTGCCATTCAATCATGATTGATCTCTCCCTCCTAACCCCATTCTCTTGCCTTCTCTCCATAACCTCTGACACTTGTACTAATCAAGAATCTGTCGCTGCCTAAAAAATATTCACTGACTAGAACTAGCAAAGAATTCCACAGATTCACCACCCTCTGACTATATAAATTTCTCCTCATCTCCTTCCTAAAAGAATGTCTTTTAATTCTGAGGCTATGACTTCCAGTCATAGGCTCTCCTACTAGTGGAAACATCCTCTCTACATCCACTCTATCCAAGCCTGTCACTATTCTGTACATTTCAATGTCCCCCCTCATTCTTCTAAACTCCAGCGAGTACAGGCCCAGTGCCGACAAACCCTTATCATAGGTTAACCTACTGATTCCTGGGATCATTCTTGTAAATCTCCTCTGGACCCTCTCCAGAGCCAGCCAATTCTTCCTTTGACATGGTGCCCAAAATTGTTCACAATATTCCAAATGTGGCCTTACCAGCGCCTTATAGAGCCTCAACATTGCATCCCTATTTTTGTGTACAAGCCCTCTTGAAATAAATGCTAGCTTTCTTTACTATTGATTCTACTTGCAGATTGGGTATCCTACACCAGCTCTCCAAGTCCCTTTGCACTTCCGATTTCTAGATTCTCACCCCATTTAGAAAATAGTTTACACCTTTATTCCTACTACCAAAATGCATGACTCCACACTTTGCTACACTATATTCCTTCTGCCACTTCTCTGCCCACTCTGCCAACCTGTCCGTCCTTCTGCAGAATCCCTAAACCACCTGCCCCTCCACCTATTATCGTATCATCCGCAAGCTTTGCCACAAAGCCTTAAATCCCCTCGCCCAAATCATTAATATACAATGTGAAGAGTAGCGGCCCCAAGCATCGAACCTTGCAGAACTCCACCAGTCACTGATAGCCAACCAGAAAACTCCTGTTAGTTTTGCCTTGCTTTGTTGTTTAGAATATCCATCGCCTTCTCTCCATTAAATTTATAATTATAATAGAGAAAGTTAATTGGAAGGTTAAATTGATAATTGTGTTATCAAGCCAATAAATTAAGTAGGTTTGTAAAAATTCAATTTGCTTTGATGTAACAGCAGTGTTAATTTTATCTGTACTTTGCTAAAAAATAATGTTTTATGAATTGGTTATAAAAACATTATTGCTCTGATGTAACTAAAGATATAACAACGAACACGCTTTCACTTGACGTTATGTGTTACGCCTCCATTTGCTTTTTATTTGGGAAATACCTTGGACTTCTAATGTTACCGTTCTGTGGTAAATGCTCGAAGGAATCCAATTGTTCAAAATATTGTAAATATGATGTGTCCGGTAATGCATATTAGTGTGTTTGCCTTTTCTGCTTGTCTTATCATTCCAAATCAGAGGATTATTTCACTGAATAATGTATGCTATATTCATCACTTGAAAATTTTGGCATGGTGATGCAGCGATAGAGTTGCTGCCTCACAGCGCCAGACACTCTGGTTCGATCCTGACTGCCGGTGCTGTCTGTATGGAGTTTGTAGGCCTTATGGAGCCTCAACATTACATCCCTGCTTTTGTATACAAGGCCTAAAAAGTGGTATAATGTCATCGGGGCTATATATGAGTAATTTATTAATACTTGTCAAAGTACTTATTTCTGAGAATCAAGATGGATTAGGCTGTCACTCGCTACCACTACTCTACGACCACATCTTGACCCAGACTCGCTACCACATACTCTACGACCACATCTTGACCCAGACTCGCTACCACACTCCCCCTCTGTGATTTCTCCTGCCCTCCTACTCTACGACCACATCTTGACCCAGACTCGCTACCACAGCCACATCTGCTTCCTTGGGACTTGCCTGCGCCTCCATCTTCTGCCTCGTGGTTTCCCCTCCAATTTCCATCCTGCCCTTAAATATACCTGGACTATCTCTGACATCTCCCTCCCGTTTCTGGACCTCACCATCTCCATCACAGGAGAAAAACTAGTGACGGACATTTACTACAAGCCCACCGACTCGCACAGCTATCTGGACTACACTTCTTCCCACCCGGTCCCCTGCAAAAAGTCTATCCCCTACTCCCAATTCCTCCGTCTACGTTGCATCTGCGCCCGGGATGAGGTGTTTCAGACTAGGGCTTCCGAGATGTCCTCGTTTTTTCAGAAAACGGGGCTTCCCCTCCTCCATTATAGATGAGGCTCTCACTAGGGTCTCTTCTACATCCCGCAACTCCGCTCTTGCTCCCCCTCCCCCCACTCGCAACAAGGACAGGATCCCCCTCGTTCTCACCTTCCACCCCACCAGCCAGCGGATCCAACATATTATCCACCAACATTTCCGTCACCTACAACAGGACCCCACCACTGGCCATATCTTCCCATCCCCTTTCCTCTCTGCGTTCCGCAGAGACAGTTCCCTCCGCAACTCCCTGGTCCACTCGTCCCTTCCTACCCAAACCACCCTAACCCCGGGCACTTTCCCTTGCAACCGCACGAGATGCAACACCTGTCCCTTTACCTCCCCCCTCAACTCCATCAAAGGACCCAAACAGTCTTTCCAGGTGAGACAGAGGTTCACCTGCACCTCCTCCAACCTCATCTATTGCATCCGCTGCTCTAGATGTCAACTTATTTATATCGGCGAAACCAAGAGCAGGCTCGGCGATCGCTTCGCTGAACACCTGCGCTCGGTCCGCATTAACGCAACTGATCTCCCGGTGGCCCAGCACTTTAACTCCCCCTCCCATTCCCAGTCTGACCTCTCTGTCATGGGCCTCCTCCAGTGCCATAGTGAGGCCCGCCGGAAATTGGAGGAGCAGCACCTCATATTTCGCCTGGGCAGTTTGCGGCCCGGTGGTATGAACGTTGACTTCTCCAACTTCAGATAGCTCCTCTGTCCCTCCCTTCCCCTCCTCCTTCCCAGATCTCCCTCTATCTTCCTGTCTCCACCTATATCCTTCCTTTGTCCCACCCCCGACATCAGTCTGAAGAAGGGTCTCGACCCGAAACGTCACCCATTCCTTCTCTCCCGAGATGCTGCCTGACCTGCTGAGTTACTCCAGCATTTTGTGAATAAATGGATTAGGCTGTCAATAGTTTGCTCAATGGAAGAAGAAAAAATGGAAGAAAAATTATTTGACAACAATATTTAACTGGAGCTGTGCTTAGTCCATACATTGCTTTCAGTTTCACTGTCGTTATTACTGCAAGATCCACTATACATTCAGGATAGATTGCATAAGCTATAGAACAGAGCTCCTAGAGAAATGTTTTGAAAGATAAGCTGTAACAATATTAGTAATTGAGATGAGAGGAGCAAAGTTATGTAACTTTGTTTTGAAAGCAAAGGAACTAGAGCTCTAGCTCATATGGAATATTAAACCCTGATGCCAAAAACTACAGCTTTTGCAATAAAATGGTCTGGCAAGTGTGAAGCATTAAAAAAACACAAAATGCTGGAGTAACTCAGCGGGTCAGGTAGCATCACTGGAGGACATGGAAAGGTGACGTTTCAGGTGGGGGACTTCTTCAGACTGATGCTGATCTTGTTTTCCATGAAGGGAAATCCTCAGTCCTTTTCCTTTATGAATTTGTAATGCAGGTATAATGAATTAAATTAAAGAAGTGGGGTTGGCTGTAGTTGAAACATACAATTGCTACAAAAATATGCACAACTGAATTGGGCAAGATTTGCAAAAGGAGGTAACAGATGGAAAGACAGTTGCAGCCATTGTTAAAACTATAATCAAGAACATTTGGTTTTATTTTTCCTTGCTTTCCTCTGAATATAAATATTTCTACTGTTTAATCTACACTGCATTTATTGAGAACATTGAAAGCTTTTCTGTATTGAACAAGCTAAATGTAATGAAATGTAGTCAAATTTCTCAATAGATTTGCACTGCTGTATTGAGACGGCTAACCATGTAAATTGCGCTTCCATTGATATGAAATTAACCGAATGCTTCCCAGCCAGTGGTACTTCCAATCTATTTTATTGTCTGCTTTCACTGATTTGGATTTAGAAGTTGGCAGCACATTCTGAACAAAATCGGTCAATAAACATTTTGTATGGCAAAGTATATTGGGGCCATATGAACATTTAAGTTCTCAGTATAAACTAATCAGGACTATTTCTCAAAAATTATTAGCAGCTGCTTTGAACATTCAATACCGTTGCCATCTTTTTTCCACGTTCCTTAAACCAACAAAAATTGGTTGTGAACTGCATTGAAAACATTCACTGATCTGCTGGGTAAAACAAGCAAGATATTTTTTATGTGTAAGAAGGAACTGCAGATGCTGGTTTAAACCGAAGATAGACACAAAAAGCTGGAGCAACTCAGCGGGGCAGGCAGCATCGCTGGAGAGAAGAATGGACCGAAGGGTCTCGCCCCAAAACGTCACCCACTTCCTTCTCTCTAGAGATGCTGCGCTGAGTTGCTCCAGCCTTTTGTGTCGATCTAAGATCATTTTTATTCCCAATTAGTTATCAGCTTCAGGCCAATAGAAATGCCTTGTGTTCATTTCCTGCCTTCCACCTTTTTTTGATATTTATACTAACTAAAAAATCCCCAGTATTTTGTATAATTTCATGGTGCAATTTTTTTGGCTGAACTGCAGTTTAAAGTAGAGGATCAAAGAAGAATTTTATATGTACAGTGAAAACTAATATTTACTACCATAGTAATTACCTGCTGACAGCAAATTTAATCTTTGCAGACAGTGCTGGTTCTAAAGTCGCACATGGTCATCTACCATCTTGCCCATCATCCAGTGAAAGGCAGTCTCAATCTAACAGAGTTCGTAATATTGAGATTGTGAAAGGTCATGAATCAGCAACATCTGACTCTTCATCCAGCATCTCGTCTGAAGCCAGATATATAGGTCAGTAGGTTTCCAGAGAGCCTGTAGTACACCACCTCTATCTAAAGACGTTGGAATAATTGCATAAACAGTTTAAGTTGTCTCTGACATGTGAAGTTCAGATGCATCCTAAAATGTTGTTTATAGAATTATTCTATCTTTTTTGTGGTTGGTTGTGACGATGCAAATTGATTGGTGTGGCTCAGGGTATTAGAACTTAATTGGTGGTGAGGTGGTCTCAATTGATTTTAAGGAGGTTATTTCATTTATTTGTGTATTTTCATGAATGGTTTTATTTTGTTTTAGCTGTGCTGAAAATCTAGTGGAAATGCAAAAGCCTAGAAACATTAGGGTTTACACCTCCACTCTTAATTTTCTATGTTGTGCAAACATCATTGAAATCAAAGAAATGAACAGAGCCATTCAGGGCCTGACTTGAGATTTAGTCTGAGAAAGGACATACCAGAAAATACGGTAATAGCTTGGTTTGTCTCGATTTATGTGCACAGATAATGTGAGAAGTTGAATTAATGACCTAGTTAATCACGCATTAGAGCTAGTGCTGAACCAACTGACCAATAAAATGATTAATTACAAAAACTTGAAGAATATGAAGAACTATTGGTGAAGTTGTAAAAGAAGGAAAAAAAATGGTAAGTGTAATGGAAAGGTGGTGCTAACATTATACCTTGTGTAATTAAACTTCCTTTATTTATCATTTATATTTTTGCAAGTGCTTCAATCAAATACATTTTCCGTTTCATCTGTTCCAGAGTGGGGAAGGAATAGGTTGAAATTGAGCGTTCCCCCGCAGGTAGAAAAAAAATCAATGATGTAACTCAAACCATCTCATCCACATCTGGTGGCTAGTGGATGATTCACTCCACATCCAGGTGCAGTGAGGTCAAACATAAAGAAAATGCTGGTGAATACTGGACCAGTCTGTTATAAACTTGGCCATTGTTGATTTTTTACAGAAGCATCCCTCACATTATCCTTCATCCTGCCTATTCATGAGAACTTCGACTGGCATGTAAATGTATTTACATTGACTCCTGAGGGGCGGGGCTGGAATTTGTGAGCTTTGTCTCAATCTTAGCACTTGTTCTGTTCCCCATTGGCTAGGAAGCACATTAGTGAAAGGTAGGTGGGAGCTATCTGGCTACCAGCAGTGTTCCTTTCTTAGAACACCCTGTGGGCCAGAAAAATCTTTGATTGTACTTTAGTCTGGTCCCCTTGCTCCATTTACCTCTATTTTTTCTGTCCCCTCCCCCCCCCTCTCCCCTTGATAACTACAGTTGTAACCTTCCCCACAATAGCTCCTCTTTCTCTTGTTTTGTCATTGCTGCTAATCTGTCACTCCCATGCTTCAGCTTTATTCCAAAGTCCCCCAGCTGCTGTCTTGCATCATTGTTTGTCAGCTGTCTGGGTTATGAGTTCATCCAGATGAGAAAAGAAGCTAAAGTAAGAAATGTTTGTATGTACAAATTACTGTGTACATGGTCTTGCTGGGTTCCTCTGCTGTTTTCTGTCATGCCATAAATGGTACACAGCCAAGATTACAGATGATTTGTGCTACTAATGCTGATGGAGTAACAGATGTTTGTCAGCATATTGAGAGATTTGTGCTAGTCAAATTGTACCATGGGGATTTTTTTTCCCATAATAGTTTAATGTGTCGTACAAAACATCGCACCTTCGGCAAAACATAATTTGCTCCTTTATTGACCTCTCACCCAAGATTAGAGCCTACATCTTGCAATAGCTGTGATGAATATTCCATATTACCACATCCAGCTTAGCCTGCATAATAAGATGGTTGTGAACAGTGAAGATGGTTGTGAAAGATTGCAGCAGGATCTGGATCGATTAGCCAGGAGGGCAGAGGAATGGTTGATGGAATTTAATAGAGAAGTGTGAGGTGTCACATTTTGGGACGTTGAACAAGGGCAGAACCTACACAGTAAATGGTAGACCTCTGAGTAGTGTTGTAGAGCAGAGGGATCTGGGAGTACAGATGCATGGTTCCTTGAAGTCACAGGTGGATAAGGTGGTCTAAAAGGCTTTTGGCACTTTGGCCTTCATCAGTCTCAGAGTATTGAGTATATTAGTTGGGAGGTCATGTTGCAGTTGTATAAGATGTTGGTGAGACCGTATTTAGAATATTCTGTTCAGTTCTGGGCACCATGTTATAGGAAAGATATTGTCAAGCTTGAAAGGGTTCAGAAAGGATTTACGAGGATATTGCCAGGACTAGAAAGTGTGCGCTATAGGGAGAGGTTGAGTAGGCTGGTCTCTATTCCATGGAGCGCAGGAGAATGATGGGAGCTTATAGAGGTTTACAAAATCATGAGAGGAATAGATCGGGTAGATGCACAGTCCCTTGCCCAGAGTAGGGGAATCAAGGACCAGAGGACATAGGTTCAAGGTGAAGGGGAAAAGATTTAATACGAATCCGAGGGATAACTTTATCACACAATGGGTGGTGGGTGTATGGAACAAGCTACCAGAGGAGGTAATTGAGGCTGGGACTATCCCATCGTTTAGGAAACAGTTAGACAGGTACATGGATAGGACAGGTTTGAAGTTGATATGGACCAAGTGCAGGCAAGTGGGACTAGTGTCGCTGGGACATTGTTGGCCAGTGTGGGCAAGTTGGGCCGAAGGGCCTGTTTCCACACTATCACTCTATGACTCTCTAATAAGTAATTAAATCAACATTTTCAGAATTGACTGCTTTCCCAACATTTCCTTAATTACAAATTGCACAACTACAGCGGTGGAGACCTAATCCTTGTCTGCACTCCAGCTGATGTTAACCAATTTACTCAGTACCAGTTTGTTTAACTCTGTAAAGTATCACTAGCAAAAGCTCTTGTTTTCATAGGTGAAGAGAAGCGAGCACCAAAACGTACCTATCCCATTGTTGAAGGGCCTGTTTCCACACTATCACTCTATGACTCTCTAATAAGTAATTAAATCAACATTTTCAGAATTGACTGCTTTCCCAACATTTCCTTAATTACAAATTGCACAACTACAGCGGTGGAGACCTAATCCTTGTCTGCACTCCAGCTGATGTTAACCAATTTACTCAGTACCAGTTTGTTTAACTCTGTAAAGTATCACTAGCAAAAGCTCTTGTTTTCATAGGTGAAGAGAAGCGAGCACCAAAACGTACCTATCCCATTGTTGAAGATGAAGAAGATGATGATTACAGAGTCAATTTCTCCCCTATTGATACTGGCACAAGTCCAATGTTGGTATGTATTTGAAGCCAAGGCAACATTACAAATTAAGCTAAAAATCTTTGGTGTGTGTGTTGTAATTCCATATAGGATTATTATATTATAAATATTGATGCATCCTAAATATCCATCACTGACAATATCAGCCGTTCCCACGGATATGATACTATGTTTATCCTCAAAGCCTTCATAACTCTTATACTAAACAGGTAACATAACTTTGTCAATAAAGTTTTAATCTGCTTATTATCAAAGCACACAATGTGTCCAACTTTTCATGTTCATCGACACTATTCTCAGAAATGCCCACACTGATTATGTGCATTCTTTTAATTGCAGTATATTTGCTTGTTTGTGTGAAAGCTTGAATCCTTCATCCAGTTCGAGTAGTTCACTATAGGCAATTTGTTCAGCATTTTTCTAACATCAAATTAATTTTGTATAATTGTTTCATTAGCATGCCGACTTAATTATTTATTTGTTTTCCTTAATTATACCTTCTGAATCTAAATATCTTGCTTTGCATATCATTAGTTGGTTTTGTTTACACTGGCAAGTATACTCTTATTATATTCTTTTGTTTTAAGACTGAAAACCTGATTAAAGCTTTACAAGACTTGGAAAATGCAGCATCTGGGGATGCAACTGTTCGTCAGAAGATTGCATCATTACCCCAAGAAGTGCAAGACGTTTCACTCCTGGAGAACATTGCAGGTAGCGAGTTTGCTCTATAAATATTGATTGTTTGGGATGGATAATATGTTCTTACTGTAGCATTGCAATTAATGCATCTTTATAAAATTATAAATAGGTTAACAAACCGTGATCACAATGACCAATTATGGGAGAAATATGAATCAAAATCATATTGGAAATTAACATCCATCATTGACCACAAAATTTTTTGTGTACAATAGCTAGATGCACCCAAAATGTTAGCCTGGATTTCCTCTTGATAGTTGCTTTTACTTTTTCTTTTGTTTTAAGTTCATGTAAATAATGAGCAGAAAAATTTGGAGGAATCTATCTGGTAGTTCCTTCCTTCCATTGTACTAATTATACTTGGACGAATAGAGATGATCACAAAACAACTTGAAAATCCAAATTTCTGGTGACTTAGACTAATTAAGTAGTTTCGCAAAGATTTATTTTCACAACGAACTATAGTAAATGCCTGATTGGTTCTCCGCACTTAAGTTGAGGGTTTTAGTTAAATTATTATTGTTGTTTCAGACATTCTATTATTTGTCCCCAAATCTCTGAAGGCAGTTTTATTTATTCTTCCAGCCACAAGTATCAAATTAACTTGCTGTTAATTTTCCTGAAACTTACTTAAAAATTAATTGTAGTGTTGTTAATTTTGTCTGTTTCCTGCATGTAGATAAAGCAACTGCGGAAAGACTATCAAAAATCGTTGATGAGGCTTGTTTGCTGTTAGCTGAGTACAATGGGCGTCTAGCAGCAGAACTGGATGACCGACGGCAACTGGCAAGAATGCTGACTGAATACATCAATAGTCAGAAGGAGATCCTGGGAGAGAAAGAGAAAAAGCTAGCGGTGGGTACCTTGTTCCGTCTAACAACCTTAATGTTTAAACATCAATCTGTGACAGCCTAAAAATCCCCATGGTTAATCTGAGCCTTAAATAGGTCATGCTTATTATAATTCATGTGCAAAACTGGAGATTTTTAAAAATACAACTAAACACCAACTGCTGGAGCAACTCAGTGGATCAAGCAACATCTGTGGAGGGAATGCACCCCTCCCAACCCTTCCGAATTTGGCAGAAAGTTTCCGCTTTTTTCATTTCCGCCATTCCAATTTTGCCTCACATTTTTCCGCAAAACAGTGGGTAATTGCAATTTATCAATTCGGCCGCTAGAGGTCGCTAGGGGTTCCACAAGAAATCCCCCCGCCCTGGAAGTCTCCCCAAAAAAAGTGGCACCCAGGCTGGGCAAGGCAGCCAATCTTGACCTCACCGGGACTCCCATGGCCGATCGGTGGGTTTAATTTGGAACCTGCGGCCGGGGCTCTGGAACTCCAGCCCAGCTGGAGCCAGCGCATAACCGACTTTCTTGGACAGCTGGATAAACCAGAAAAGCTCTGGAACCAAGAGTGCCAGAAAATCAGTGGTGGAACTATTAATGAGTAAATATCGAATTTAAGTGCAAGATTATACAACTATATAATTAATTAAGACAGAGTTAAAATATAAAACACAGCAGAAAAGCCAATTATCACCTTTTTGGGCTGATTATCAATTAATGTGCGAATTTACTTCAACAAGTACTTCCGTATGCTTAGTCGAGTCGCATATATCAACTCTTTCTTCATAACTTAGTCATACATTTTATGACCATTGTTCTTTTATTCAATACCGAGAGAATTGGGATGTGTAAAGAAAAAGCAAAATAGAAAAAACAAAACAATTTTTTCTTTGTGTTGCAAAAAGTATCTGTTCAATAACCTTTCTATAAATAGCAGAATATACTCATGATAGGCCTGACATTGTACATGTAGCCCAAGAATTACAGACTGTTGGAAATAATAGTCGTTTTTCACACATGAATGTAGTGCATTTGGCCTGCATATCTTTTTTTTGCTGAAAAGGTGCATTACGCACCATATTATGAATTTTGATGTAAAATTCTGAATTTTGGACATCAAAATTATGAATTTGTAAAATCAAATGTTGGGAGGTCTGGGAATGGATAGATGATATTTCAGGTTGGGAACCTTCTATAGGCTGATTTAACGGACTCACTGAGCTCCTCCAGAGTACTTCATGTTTTGTTCAAGGTTCCAACATCTGCAGTCCATCGTGTGTCCATTTGTTTTCTCTAATAAGTGCATTTATCTTGAGATTGTTTTAGAATGCTTCTTCAGAAAAGAGAGATGTATGGTATGTGCTTGTAAATTTAATGCATCATATTCTATGCCTCTCTAATATCTTAACAGTTTCAATTAACATTTGGCAATCCAAGCAGGTGGAATGTAGGATAGTACAGATATTTCGCCCCACGATGGTTATGCTGAACGTAATGCCAAAATAAACAAATTTTATTTGCTTGCACATGGTCCATTTCGTTCCATTCCCTACGTGTCCATGTCCATCAAAAGCTTCTTTAACGTCACTGTTGTCTATGGCTGCCCTTGGCAGTACATTCTGGGAACCCATCACTCTCTGAACAAAAAAACTTGCCCAGCATATTTCCTTTAAACTTTGTCCCTCTCACCTTAAGGCGATGCTGTCTCGTCTTTGATATTTCCATGCTGGGAATCTGACTGTTTACCCTATCTATGCAGCTCATAATTTTATATACTTCTATCTGGTCTCCTCAACCTCTGGCATTCCAGAGAAAATAGTTCAAGTCTGTTCAACCTGGCTAATATCCTCTAATCCTGACATTGTTCCGGTGAACCTCCTCTACACCTCTCCAAAGGTTTATTTTCCTTTATACCCTGTGCAGCAACTGGAACTGCATGCAATACACCAAATCGGCCTGACAGTGGAGCTATACATCTGCATCTACTGTGCATCTACTCATCTACTGTATCCGCTGTTCCAGGTGTGACTCCTATATATCGGTGAGACCATGTGCAGGCTCAGCGATCATTTTTCTGAACACCTTCGCTCAGTCCGCCTAAATCTATTTGATCTCCTGGTTGCTAAACACTTTAACTCTTCGTCCTATTCCCATATTGACATTTCTGTCCTGTGCCTCCTCCATTGTCATAGGGTGAGGCCAAACACAATTTGGAGGAACAGCACCTCATATTTCGCTTGGGCAGCTTACAACCCAGCGGTATGAACATTGACCACTAACTTTGATGTAACCCTTGCTTTCCCTCTCTCTCCACCCCTCCCCTAGTTCTCTGACCAGTCTGACTGTCTTCCTGATAACATTTTATCTTCTATGCCTCATTGTCACTTTCCCCTAGCTAACAATGATCTAGTCTACATTTTCCTTGACCATTATCCCCTTTGATCACTCGTTTTCACATCTTACCCGTCCATAAATCTGTGTCTCCCTCTCCCCTGACTCTCCGTCTGAAGAAGAGGCTCGACCCGAAACAACACCCATTCCTTGTATCCAGAGATGCTGCCTATCCCGCTGAGTTACTCCAACATTTTGTGTCTATCATCGATGTAAACCAGTATCTGCAGTTCCCTCCCAAACATTGGATACTTGCCAGTTCTACAGTCCTGCAATCTCCTCTCTTGTCTCTCAATAACCTGGGAGAAATTCCACCAGTCCCTGGTGATTCATCTACCTTAATGCGCTTCAAAAGCCTCAACACCACCTCCTCCTTGATTTCAAATTGTCCCTGCAAGTTATTCTCCATGCTGTCCTCCATGTCCTTCTTGGTGAATACAGATGCAAAGTACTGTTGGTATCTCATCTACATCCTATGAGGCCAAACAAAAATTCCTTCCTTTCTCCTTGGTTACTCTCTTGTTTGTAATGTACGTACAAAAAGTGTTGGTATTTTCTTGAATCCGAATCACCAAAGCCATTTCATGGCCCCTTTTGTCCAGTTTAACTGCCCGCTTGAGGTCTTTCCTCTTTGCTTTATATTCCTCAGAGGCCCTGTCTGATTAAATTGTCTTAAACCTTGCATGCACTTCCTTTCTTTAAAAACTGAATTTGCTACCTGTCTGATTTTCCAAGCTTCCCTTACCTTGCCATACTTATCCCTCATCCTTTTTGGAACATGTTGATCCTGAATTTTGATCAACTGGCCTTTAAATGACTATTGCGTTTCAGACACTGACTTGCCCTATAACAATTGCTCTGTCTCGACCCGAAACGTCACCCATTCCATCTCTCCTGAGATGCTGCCTGATTCGCTGAGTTACTCCAGCTTTTTGTGATACCTTCGATTTGTACCAGCATCTGCAGTTATTTTCCTACACTGCTCTGAATTTACTCCCTTTAGCTCCTGCCGAATAACATCTGCCATACTCAAATTTAGTACCTCCCTGCTATGTCTAGAATTATCCCTATTGAAACGAATCTTCAAACATGGAGTTGTGACCACTACCCCAAAATGCACTTCCACTGAAACACCAGTTACTTGGCTCGTTTCCCAATGCATGTATGTTCTCCTCTCAGGTTATACTATCCACATGCTATATTACGAAACCCTCTTAGATCCACCTGATAAATTCTGCTTTGCCTAAGCCTTTGGCACTGAGCAAGTCCCAGTCAATATTGGGGAAGTTAAAATCATCCTATTGCTTTGGCAACTTTCAGTAATCTGTCTACATGTTTTTTTCTCTATCCCCTTCTGGCTATTAAGCTGAGAGTACAATACATTTGCAGTGATTGCACCTTTCTTATTTTTGAGCGCTACCCATAACCCCATGGCAAATGAACCCTCCACTATGTCCTCTCTGAGTGCCAGCGTGATATTCTCCCTGATTATTAGAGCAACCTTTTATTGCTTCAATATTGCTTATTGCCCAAAGCAAAGAAAACTTGTAACACGGAGCTGCCAGTCATATCCCTCTCGTAACCAAGTCTCCGTAATGGTCATAAAATTATAGTTACAAACACTGATGTAGGTTCATCTGCTTTACCCACAATACTCATTGCATTGAAATAAACAAATTTCACTCCATCACTCTCACCACATTACTCAACCTCTCCCTCCTATTCTTCTTGTGAGATTTAGTTTCTAACTTCGACCTTGCCATCAGTCTTATTTTCTGACCTACAATTCTAGTTTCCACCTCCCTGCATTCTAGTTGAAACACTCCAAAATAGCACTAACGAACCTCACTGCAAGGGTATTGTTCCCATTCCAATTCAGATGCAACTGTCCCTCTTGTACAGGCCACCTTTGCCCCAAAGGATTTGCTGGTGGTCTGAAGATCTGTTGTATCATCCTGTTTGTAATCTCACTAACACGTGGCACTGGAAGTTATCTAGAGGTTACTACCCTTGGCGGTCCTGCTATTTAACTTTTTTTCTAACTCCCTATTCACTTGGCAGGACCTCATCCCTTGTCCTACCCATGTTGGTGCACACCGACTTCTGGCTGTTCACCCTCCCCCGTGAGAACGTTCTGCAGCTGCTCCAAGACATCCTGGACCCTGGCACCAGGGAGGCCACACACCGTTCTGAAGTCTCGTTTGCTCCTGACTGTCCTGCTAACTAATGAGTCTTCTATTATTATGGCCCTGCCTGACTATTCCATTCCCTGCTGTGCCTCAGAAAGGTTTTGGAAGGGGAATGGCCATGGATGTCCTGCACTCTGCCTACTTCCTTTCCAGGTGGCCACCTATCTACTCAGTGTCTGTACCTTAGGCATGACCACCTCACTACAAGTCCTATCTATGGTACTCTCTCACCCCATGAATGAGCCCGAGGTCTTCCAGTTGTAGCTGCAATTCCCTGCTGCGGTCTGCAAGGTGTTACGGCCGGGCGCACTTCCCACAGCTGTAGTCCTCGGGGACACTGGAAGTTTCCCTGACTTCCAACATCCTGCAGGAGGAGCATTCCACGTTGTCACCTGCCATTTTTACTGTGCTAAGATCAGTGAGGAATTGCACAAAAGAACAGACTGTACTTTATCCTGCCATCACCCTCTGCTTAGCTCCCTCGTTGAAGCCTCAGAGCCAAAGCCTCCACACTTACCCTCAAATGTCACATAATTTCAACACAGTCATTCCCTGTTGGCCAGTCTGCTACAACCTCGTTTTAATTAGCTGCTGTGCCTCTCAATAAATTCATCAAACTGCTCCTTTTTAAACTGACCCACTGCTCCTCTGATCATTGAAATTTACTACAGGGGATTATTAGTGTTCAATCATAACTTTCATTTTTTCTTTTCTAGGAATATAAGCAGAAATTGGCTCAAGTTACACAAGTTCGGAAGGAGCTGAAGTCTCACATCCAGAACTTGCCAGACCTATCATTGCTTCCAAATGTTACTGGTGGTTTAGCACCACTGCCTTCCGCTGGCGACCTTTTCTCCAGTGACTGAACCTGTACATTCATCTCGAGTGTCAAACCACAATACCTCCACTGTGTGCAACGTTTTGATGGAGTGGACCTGGGATATACAACAGAACTAAATCTGCAAGGCCAAACTTTTAAGGCACCTGTGTGCAGAATGCATTTGAGCTGTAGTACCCCTAACGTGATGGCTAACAGCAGATTGAAGGAAAATTGAAGAAAAGATTGAGGAAAATAAACGCTATTCAAAGTCACTGCTGTTCACCTACAAGTTCCAAACACACTTCAAGTCTAAAGATGATGGAAGCTCTAATCAGGATGTCAGGTGACATCTGTTGTGATAATGTGAACCAAATAAACAACATAAGCGGTTTGCATGAGTCCATGGCACAGAACCTCCTTATTTTATCAAGCTTTAATATTTCAGGAAATTGTTGGTGGTGAAGATTGTGCAGCATTGCTGGTTGCTTCTATGCATTTCTTAATTGCATCTAAATGTGACATGTTAAATGCGAATTTCTCCTGATTGACCAATCACTTTGCCCTTTTAAGCAAAATTATTTAAACTTTTTTTTGTGAATGTCCCTCCAAGTATATGGAAACTCAAACTTTAACCATGACTACTACATAACCTGCAAGTTTCTAACATTCGGCTGGTGCTTTCAAAAAGCTGCTCCTTCCAGTTTACATTGAGAGCACAAACCCTTTCGTGTTTAATTCAAACATTGGTTATTCCTAAAGAAAATGCTATTTCATTGTTGAAAGTGAGGCTACCAGTACAGGATGAAGAATTATTTCAAGGCTTTCCCATTGGGGCTTTCAATAAATCTGACAATACTGCTATGTCTTCAGTGACACATTCTGACAGTGTTTCAGGCATCAAGCAATTTGTCAAGGTGATTGCTGAATTTGGTTTTGTACTGTGGGCTCATAATTCTGCTATGTTAACTATAGTAAAGTCTGCTCCATTTCAAGTTTTGTATCGCATGGTTGTACATTATGTTGTGTTCCAGCTATTTGGTGGAATGGAGTTAAATCAATGTTAACCAAATTGTTTTTTCTTTAATTTAAATCCAAACATTATTTTAAAGAATGCCAACCTGAATTAAATCTTTTTAGTCATATAAACTAAAACTTGATTTTATCTTATACGGGACATAACTTTTTGAAAATAATCCTTATTTTAAGTTTGAACATTTTTGAACCTGCTATAAAGAAGCATTTTAACTGATACTGACATTTAGCCCATTACAGTAAAAAGGTCTGAGATTACTTGTTTTTTTTTCTTCCTAACCTTTTATTAACAATTCGGTTAAAACTGTACTTGTAGAAAAAATTTCAGCTGAGAAGCACATTATTGAAAAGTAACATAATGTCATCGTAAATGTGCAAGCTTTTGCGTGAATTCAAATGGATTAAAAGCTTGTACATTTAATGTTAAGTATTTTCCCATTAGATTTAGTCCAGCAGTAACTGACAATTATTTAAGTTTAAAAAAAAAAAGATTTCAGCCACCATGGCCAGGTACTGTAAAGATTTCCTTAGTCATGGCAACATCACATTCTTTTCTGTTTGACAATGGCTGAAGTTGTATGAATAGACTTAGATGCATCTTTATGGGTAAGAAACATTGCACACAAAATTGTGCGTGGTATTTAACACATTTTTCATTTCAAGGGAAAAAGTGTCCATATTTTTCAGTGTAGGTACTAAGAAGGACAGTAAAGGTATTTAAATCTCTCCAAATAGAGATTCTGAAGTAGTTATATCTCAGTAGCGTCAATATTAGAATTAAACCCCAAGATGTAACAGCTGACTCCAAGTAACAACTTTGGCTTTCAGACAGTTGAGTTGCATTATTATTAGGTTTGGAGGATTGAATTAATTGAATGGAGCCTTCCACCGCGACTCGATCATCACTAATCACCATCTGATTAGATAAATAAGCTGGAAACATTTGTAATACAGGAATTTCTACCTGGCAATGATGAAAAGTGCAGGCCACAGAGAAAATTGCATTGATTTGAGAAAGGAACAAAATGCTCTGTGGAATATCAAATTAGTCTGTACAGTTTACATTTTGTTTGTGGGAACCGCTTGGGACTATCGCACCATACAGACTACATAGTGGTTCATTTATTTTTAAAGGGCTGTTCGTCAAGGTTTGACGATCTAACATCAGCTTGGGTATCTTGAAATAGTTATTTTTCCTTACGATTGAAAGTTGATAGTTTTCTGGAAAATAGTTCCTGTCTTTGCAATCAATATAAGGATTATAGTTTAACATTTTAAAGTGTATTCTTCAAAGATCACTAATTTCTATGAGTAACCAAATTATTAGCATTTGTAATTTGTTCCAAGAACTTGTATATAACCTCAATGTCTCCTTCACACACACATACATGCAATAATTTGTCAAACATTCTGTCTAAATAGTTACTTGAAAATTATGCTTGGTAAGGTTGAGGATTAGGCATTTTGCAAAACCTACCTTCTACTTATGAAATTCTCAAAGGTAGTATTTGCACAATTTATTCTGGGGAAGCTGAGTATTTTCAATATTGGCAAATATGGCAATTTTGCACAAGGTTGAGTATCTGTCAGTGAATGATCTCTGTGTAAACGTGTAATATTCTCAGGGGAATTGCATCTTTTTATCTCCCAAAGCAAGTGTACTATGTTGGATTCATCATCTTTATGGTCAGCTATTTATGGTTTCTGTTTCAAATGATTGTGTCATGGTACCAAATGTGGAAGGCTGTTTAATGTGCAATGAAATGCAAAGCAAATTGTAGTGTTATCATGTAATGTAACACCCTCCAGAATATGCCTTGTCAGTACCATGCATAATTTTCACAGGTCTTGTGAAATGGAGCATTCTGAAAAAGGTTATTTGTTTAGTTTGTGGGTATCTTCTCACCATACAAATGTGCAGAAACCTTTGAATGTATTTGTAAGAAGCCTTAATAAAACTAGAAATATTGATAGAAATCGGATTGCCAGCAAATGTATAATGGGGTAATGTTGAATTAGAAAAGATGCCCATCCAAACCTGTCCTATTTGTGTGTATTTGGCCAATATCTAAACTTTTCCTATCGATGAACCTGATCAAGTGACATTATTGTATCAGTTACTTTATACGGCAGCTCATTCCATACACCCACAGCCCTCTGTGTGGGAAATGTTGCCCCTCAGGTGCCTTTTAATTTTTTTTCCCCTCTTACCTTAGACCTATGCCCTCTAGTTCTCGATTCCCCTATCTTGGGAAAAGTCTACATTCACCATATCCGCCTTATGATTTTATACTCTTCTATAAAATCACCTTTCCACTTCCTGCTGTTGAAGGAGTAAAATCCTAGCCTGCCCTATCCTTCCCTATCTCTCAGGCCTTTGAATCCCAGCAACGTCCTTTTAAATCTTCTCTTAATCTATTAGTCTTAATTGCATCTTTCCGATAGGAGGATGACCAAAACTGAACTACTTAGAGTTTATTTTTTCCTTATTTCTCTAAAAGTTTTCCTCGCATTTATTCGAAGAATTATCTCTATTAAAATGGTATAATGTTATAAAGCAAAGCGTAATTTAGTTTTTAAAACAGCAACTCATATTTGGCTTGGGTAGCTCATGACCCAGCGTGCTGAATTCTCTAATTTTAAGTAACTTCCACCTACACTCCCCTCGGTTCTCCTCTTCCTGCTTGCCTCCCCCTGCCTCCATCCTAGTCATCTGACCAGTTCCATCTTTCACCACATTGTATCCCGCTTGAGATCACGCCTTCCCTAGCCACCAATGGACCGACCAGGACACCACCCTGCCTGAGGTAATGTGTTGCCAGCCCTGGTTGCTCCTGCTCTTTTCTCGCCTCCAGCTGTTCAACCCCATAGTCTACTTTCAGTCTGAAGAAAGATCCCAATTTGAAACATCATATATCCTTTTTTTTCTCCAGAGATGCTACCTGACCCACTGAGTTACTCCAGCACTATGTGTCTATCTTCGGTATAAACCAGCATATACAATTCTTTGTTTCTACTTTTTGTAATTTAGTTTAGTTTAGAGATACAGCATAGTGATGTGCCCTTGGGCCCATGCTGACCATCGATCATTCATTCACACTAGTCCCGTGTTATCCCACTTCCCCACCCACTCACTGCACATTCGGGCACAATTTACAGAGTCCAATGAACCTACAAACACGCACATCTTTAGAATGTGGGAGGAAACCAGAGCACCCAAAGGAATTCCATATGGTCACAGAGAGAACATGCAAACTCCACATCGATATTACCCCAGGTCAGTATTGAACCTGGGTCTCTGGCACTGAGACAGCAGTGCACCCAGCTGCACAACTGTGTCACAAAGTAATGCCCTTAATAATGATTGTACTGAAGTCTGGTTTCTTTTTACTGGATGCAACTTACTTAAAACGATCCTTCCTATGACCATTGTACTTATAATCAAAGTAGTTTGCCTCTGTCGCTAACATGCTCCGAGTTAGATTAAATTAAATACATTCTGGCAAATTTTGCCGTGGCACCTGATCTGGGACGAGTGAAGCCATTTACTATTGATTACAAGAAAGAAGACACAAACTCCATTGTTTTGATCACCAGTAGAACATGTTCTTCCTCGGGATTGCCTCGTGTGCTCTGGTATCCTCCCACACTCCAAAGACGTACAGGTTTGTATGTTAATTTGGCTTCGGCAAAAATTCTAAACTGCCCCAAGTGTGCAGGATAGCATAAGTGTTCGGGGATCGCTGGTCGACACAGACTCGGTGGCTCGAAGGGCCCGTTTCCGCACTGTATCTCTAAACTAAACTAAATTAAGGCTCTGTTTACTCCCGATAACTCACTCAGTGCTCCCAATTTTAAAACCACCTCCTTGTGTCTGATTTGTGTCAATGGCTCTTCATTCCCTATTCTCTGTAGATTTAGCCCATTAACTAGCTGACCCTCTAATTGGGTTATATTATGCAAGCATAAACCCTTGCAATATCGACCCATTGTTCACATTCTCCAGAATCACTTCCCTTAAACCTTTTTTAAATCTTTGTGGTTTGGTCACTGATCCTATCATCATCCTTAGGAGAAGTAACGAACTAAGGATTTTAAAGAGAGTGTTTTAGGAAAACATTCTTAATCCTTGTGTCTCTAAGATATTCTTCTTACGATTCAAATTCTTTGTAAATGCCAAATGTTTATTCCCAGATTATTTATCAATTAAACTACATTGTCAATGGGGTACTTAGTGCTAGTCCAAAGATATGTGGAATTAATTCATGTGAATCAGCTTTATTTTCTGCATTGAGTACAATTGAATACGTTGATTAAAAAGAGCGCCAAAGGCCCGGTTCAAGTCTTTTCCGTGAAGGTCAGGAAGAAGCAGCGAAAGCGAGTATTGGCTGGAAGTCGGTGAGTCAGAGAGAAAGAAGATTTACAAAGAGCGCCAAAGGTGCAGGTTTGAGTAATTTACAACGTAGCCCTAAAGTAGTTGATTAGATAACAGATAAAGAAGAGCGGCCTTGTGGAGGTGGTGCCTTGGTGAGTAAGGTGTGAGTCTTTGGCTTGAGAGTCTACGGCGAGGAGGCTAAGGCAAGAAGGCTACACTTGATCGAAATTTGTGATTTTTGCCCACTGAAGAAATGGCAGGTAGGTTGGTACAGTGTGTTTCCTGCAGGATGTGGGAAGTCACGGACACCCCTGGTGCTTCTGGAAACTACACCTGCAGAAATTGTGTCCAGGTGCAGCTCCTGAATGAACGTGTTGGGGAACTGGAGAAGCAGCTGGATGACTTCAGGGCCATCTGGGAAAACGAGAGTTTCCTGGACAAGACCTTCAGTGAGGTTGTCACACCAAGAGTACCGGAGAAGCGAAGGTGTGTAGGAAAATAACTGCAGATGCTGGTACAACTCGAAGGTATCACAAAATGCTGGAGTAACTCAACAGGTCAGGCAGCATCTAGGAGAAGGAATGGGTGACGTTTCGGGTTGAGACCCTTCTTCAGAGGAGCAAAGGTGTGACTGAGAAAGAGGAATGCAGGAGACATGCACCCTGGCTGTACCTAATGAAAACAGGTACACCCTCTTGGGAGTTGTCGGGGCAGACGACGCTTCCAGTCCAAGCGGCGGATAAGTTGGTGGCTCCAATCCTAGCATTGAGACTCGACCGGCGAGACTGACGTCGGGCAGAGCCATAGTAGTGGGTGACTCCATTGTCCGAGGTGCAGACAGGAGATTCTGTGGCGGCAGGCGAGACTCGAGGATGGTGTGTTGCCTCCTTGGTGCCAAGGTGCAAGATATCTCGGACCAACTTCAGAACATCCTCGAGAGGGAAGGTGAGCAGCCGGAAATAGTTGTGCATGTGGGCACAAACGACGTCAGGAAGAAGAGGAAGGAGGTTCTGCAACATGAATTTAGAGAGTTCGGAAGAAGACTGAAAAGCAGGACTTCTAGGATGGTTATCTCTGCATTGCTTCCTTTACCTCGTGCTGGTGAGGGCAGGAACAGAGCGATAGGGGATCTAAATGTTTGGTGAGGGGGCTGGTGCAGGGAGCAGGGATTTAGATTTATAGACCACTGGGGTAGGGGTGACCTGCACAAAAGGAACGGGTTACACCTTAACTGGAGGGGAACCCACATTCTGGCAGGCAGGTTTGCTAGTGCTACACGGGTGGGTTTAAACTAAATAGCAGGGGGAAAGGGTTGACAAGTTGAGAGTATAAAGATGGAGTTAAAGGGGAAGTGAGTACAGGAAAAGTTAAAAAAGAATCCCAAATTAATGGGAAGGAAAGTTCGAGAAGGAATAAGAGAGTATGGTCAGGGGCAATAGTGAGTGTGAGAGGGGAGGTGAATACCAAAGTTATGGTGTTGTATATGAATGCACGAAGAATAAGAAATAAAGTGGATGAGCTTGAGGCTCAGTTAGGGATTGGCAAGTTTGATGTAGGAATTACAGAGACATGGCTGCAAGTGGATCAGGACTAAGAACTGAAAATTCAGGGGTATACGTCCTATCGAAAAGACAGACAGGTGGGCAGAGGGGGTGGGGTAGATCTGTTGGTAAGGAATTAAATTCAGTCCCTTGTGAGGGGTGACATAGAATCAGAAGATGTAGAGTCATTGTGGATAGAACTGAGGAATTGTACGGGTAAAAATACCTTAATGGGAGTTACCTACAGGCCCCCATTCAGTAGCCTGGATATAGGGTGCAAGTTGAATCAAATTGGCATGCAGCAAAGGTAATGATACGGTGGTTATGGGAGATTTCAACATGCAGGTAGACTGGGGAAATCAGGTTGGTACTGGACCCCAAGAAAGGAAATTTGTGGAGTGCCTCCGAGATGGATTCGTAGAGCAGCTTGTACTGGAGCTACCAGGAAGAAGGCAATTTTGGATTTAGTGTTGTGTAATGAACCAGATTTGATAAGGGAACGCAAGGTAAAGGAGCCGTTAGGAAGTAGTGACCATAATATGATACGTTTTAATCTATAATTGTGAGGGAGAAGGTAAAATCAGAAGGGTCATTAGTTCAGTTGAAGAAAGTGGACTATGGAGGCATGAGAGAGGAACTGGCCAAAGTTGACTGGAAAGAGACCTTAGCAGGGATGACAGTGGAACAACAATGACAGGTATTTCTGGGAATAATACAGAAGGTGCAGGATCATTTCATTCCAAAGAGGAAACAAGATTCTAAGGGGAGTAATGGGCGACTGTGGCTGACAAGGGAAGTCATCCAGAGGATTGGGAAACTTTTAAATAGCAACAGAAAATAACTAAAAAGGCAATAAGGGGAGGAGAAAAGATGAGGTACGAAGGTAAGCTAGCCAAGAATATATAGTAAAAGCTTCTTTAGGTATGTGAAGAGGAAAAAAATAGTTAAGTTAAATGTGGGACCCTTGATGACAGAAACAGGTGAATTTATTATGGGGAACAAGGAAATGGCATTTCCAATGAACAGGTACTTTGGATCTGTCTTCACGAAGGAAGACACAAACAACCTCTCAGATGTACTAGTGGCCAGAGAAACCTAGAGTGATGGAGGAACTGAAGGAAATTCACATTAGGCAGGAAATGGTGTTGGGTAGACTGATGGGACTGAAGGCTGATAAATCCCCAGAGCTTGATGGTCTGCATCCCAGGGTACTTAAGAAGGTGCTCCAGAAATCGTGGATGCATTGGTGATCATTTTCCAATGTTCTATAGATTCAGGATCAGTTCCTGTAGACTGGAGGATAGCTAATGTTATTCCACTTTTTGAGAACGGAGGGAGAGAGAAAACAGGAAATTATAGACCAGTTAGCCTGACATCAGTGGTGGGGAAGATGCTGGAGTCAATTATAAAAGATGAAATAGTGGCATATTTGGGTAGCAGAAATAGGATTGGTCCGCGTCAGCATGGATTTACGAAGGGGAAATCATGCTTGACTAATCTTCTGGAATTTTTTGACTACCCTCCTTTATATTCTTGGCTAGCTTACCTCATCTTTTCCTCCAAATTTGAGGAAGGACAGCCTCGCTATTGAGGGAGTGCAGCATAGGTTCACGGGGTTAATTTCCCGGATGGCGGGACTGTCATACGTTGAAAGAATGTTGAGTGACTGGACTTGTGTACACTGGAATTTAGAAGGATGAGAGGGGATCTTCTTGAAATAAATAAGATTATTGAGGGATTGGACACGCTTGAGGTTGGAATCATGTTCCCGATGTTGGGGGAATCCAGAACCAGGGGCTACCGTTTCAGAATAAGGGGTAGGCCATTTAGAACGGAGATGAGGAAAAACTTTTTCACCCAGAGAGTTGTGAATGTGTGGAATTCTCTGCCTCAGAAGGCAGTGGAGGCCGATTCTAGATGCTTTCAAGAGAGAGTTAGATAGAGCTCTTAAAGACAGTGGAGTCAAGGGATATGGGGAGAAGGCAGGAACGGGGTACTGATTGTGGATGATCAGCTATTATCACAGTGAATGGCGGTGCTGGCTCGAAGGGCCAAATGGCCTACTGCTACACCTATTGTCGATTGTCTAATCTTTATAATGTTCAAATAAGCATGACACAGCAAAAGCCAGATACCTGCATATATCACAAAATATATGAAATTTGCAAAAAGGCCAGATTTGTGGATAGAGAAACATAGGTGTAGTGGCAAGTTTGGTCCTTCCCAGTGAAGCCCTCCCCTCCTGCCACCACTTCACAGAGGGTGGAGGGATTGATCTTGACGCAAACCAATAACAGAGAGATCTTAAAAACGTTTTAGTTTAATTAGTCGTTTATTGAAGTAGTAATACAAACAGATCTGTACCTCTCCAAGCTTTTCTCTCGTCATAGGTCTAGTAAGAACTATATCTCACCACGGCCCCTCCGTGTCTGATGCATCCTGTCTCTGCATTCCCAGATAGTACCTCGTTCTGACTCCTCCCAGTACGTTATGCCCATATATGTATGCATCTCACGACAACCCCCCAAGTGTCCAAAAATAATACAGCAAGATACAAAATAATAATATATGCTAAAACAGCTAATACAAACATAAATGGCTCCAACAATAGTGATGATCTCTAAAGAGCAATAGTATTGTCATTTTTATCCACTACCCTTCAGCAATATGAGATTCTTTAGTATTCAATGAAATTGAACCCACAATTTAATTAGCCAGAAAGTAAACATTTGGATTCATGGTTAAAATCATAATCTGAAAATGTATCACAGAAATAACATTTCGAGACACGCAGGTGTTGAAGAGTTCAATCAGTGAAATACTCCTATGTTAAAATCTGCCATAGAATGGGTATAGTATCCACAACATATTCCTAAATATAGAGGCCTAGGACTCGCTGAGAATTGGGCCCCAACTGCACAATAATGGAACCTGCAGATGCAAGTTTTGTGTCCAGGGGCTTTTTCACGCACCTGCAGGTAATGTTTGGAGGGGAGGAGAGAGACATGATAAATGGATGGAAATAGTGGGCCATCCTGAACTAACAGCATTACTGTGAAGACAGCAAGAATGCTCTTATTTCTCTAGCTGCATGTTAAGTATAAAACAGGAATAAATTCTGAACTGCTCTTCATCAGCCTCTGGTGTGGTCTTAGTGGCAATTTAGAAAAGAATGCCATATTATATTTCCTTCAATTTAGCACAGAATTCTAAGAGGAGTTGAAAACAGATCGACATGATTAAACAGCGTAATACAGGTTTTCAGTGAGCAAAACACAGTCGCAGATGAGTAATCTGCCCAGAAATTGGACACAGTTGAGTTCAATTTCTCACCAATAATGATCATCCTAATTTGGCACAATTATTGATACAATGGAAATCACAGCAGGTGCAAGAAAAGAGTTATAAACACTCTGATTAATATTAATGTAATTAGCTTACAATTGCGCAAAAGGTTAATATATTGCAACCTTTGTTAGAAACATACAGAAATGGTTAAGAGTTAATCAGGTTAACTTAATTGACAGTGATATTCAGGAATCCTTTCACATCCATAATTTTGTCACAATCAAAATCCACCATTAATCTTCGAAGTCCTGATCTCATGGGGGTGAAATGAAACTCTGTTTTAAATACTTCGTTCGTCTTTATCTCCTTTACCCTGGAAAAATACAAGAGCAGAATCACTGGTCAAAAAAGCAATCGCACAAAAAATGTCAGTTATTGAAAGAACTTAAAATTATTCTGTTGCATAGCTAAAAACAATAATGACCTGTAGAAATCTCAGCAACACCGTACGTTTATTAATTTATCACTTTTTTCCAGACTTTTTCTCTGCAGAGACTTTATGTGAAAAAATAATATTGCGATTTTCAAGCTACTTAGACTGGGTTCCAATGACTTGGTGAAAGAGGAAGGATTTTAAAGAGCCATTTGAAAATAAATTACAGGACTGGTGGCATAGTGGTATAGCTTTACATCCAATGCTTCACATCGCCAATGGTCCGGGTTTGATCCAGACCTCTGTTGCTGCCTGGGTGAAGTTTTCATGTTCTTCCTATGACTGCTCTTCCAAGGACTTTGTGGGTTTCCCCTTGGGATGTTCTGGTTTCCTCTGACATCCCAATGATGTGCACTTTGTAAGATTCATTGGCTTCTGTAAATAGGCCCAGTCTGCTGGTAAATGGTAAAAATGGAGTTGGAGGGGGTGGGGGAAAGATTATGTAGGGATGATAAAATCTAAAGTATGATCAAACCCGTCTTCCTAATCAGTAAAAATGGGATTGAAATAACAGTAACATTAGATCATACATTCGATTTCATATTCGGTATATCTAGGTTGAATCAAGTATTACTGTACAGATACAGTAAAGGATCTCATTTATTGGCATTGTTCGTAAAGTCCCAGGCATATTGGTTCAAATATAGAGGTTTAATCCAGAGTTAGACATAAACCCTGATCAGCCTAGACCGAGAGATTTCTTCTCTGATGAACCCGTTGTTATATGAATCCAATCATCAAATTTTTGTATCAGGTTAATCTTATCTGCTTAATATATTTCAACTTCACAACTTGCCTTCAGTAGACCTGAACTTGAAACTTAAGTACGGTGAGGTTATTCAATTGGATAAACAGAAAAACACTGACTACAACTGAGCTGCATGTCAAGCATATGCAGAGATGGGCAAGTTCACCTTTCACTTGATAAATACAAATCAGGAATCCTATGTGTTCACTATGTCAGAGCAAGTTGAATTTCACCATTGCACCTGCCTTACAGAGAGAAAGATCCCAATAATATGTTGCATAATTCAGAGATTGCCAGAGAGATATTTGCATCCAAAAAGCAAATAATTTATTTGCTCAAGGGTGTGTTCAGCAACTACTTTTCTTTCTACTTACTTAATGTGTTCCTTGCCTTCGATCAGTCCGTGTCCTTCGATAGTGAAGATACAGTTATGCATTGACATGGGCAAGCGATTCTGCAAACCGATTTCTGCAACAAGCTCCCGATTCACATATGCACCCCCCTGGATCTGAGGAAACAAATGTGTTAGATGCTGTCATTATTCCTTAATCCAGGCGATTGAAATTACTCAAATTCATGATACTTTATATGGCCATGGCCCGAGTAAGAGACTTGGTGATTTCAAGCATGATAAATCCTTAGGTTAAAGATTTCAGAAGAATGAGGGAGCAATTTGAGATTGTCCTCTTTGTAATTTGAAAACTTCTACTTGCTTTCCATCCATTAGCTTTTCAAGTTCACGTCAGCATTTTGGACAGAAAATTCACAATGGCTGTGGTTACTGAGAAATGTGTTTGGAACTCCCCTCCCTTCAGGAATGCTCCTTTCTGGGATCTTCAGTGATTTGAAGTGATTCTGGCCACTGTACTTATGAGAAGGGGACCTTTTTCACTATGAGTTTATGATACTCTGTTTGACAAAAAGTCAGAAAACAGTTAGAAAACAGTGATGAGGGAGTGTCAAAGAGGGTCCACTTTGAAGAAGAGAAGAATGCCAGGTAAAATTTATTGGCACAATAAAGCAGCATAATTACTAACAGGAACAATATAGTCATTGAGTTAGAGAGAGAAATGGGGCCCATCAGTCCACTAAGACTATGTTGAACATCAAGCACCCATTTTATACAAATCCTACACTAATGCTTCCCACATTCCCATCAATTATACCGAAACCACTCATTCACTCATTTGGAGCAATTAATGAAGACCAATTACCTGAATGTTACCTACAACTTGGATGTTTCTGGGAAGTGGGAGGAAACCAGAGGAGGCACCAACATTTTTTAGGAGGAACTCCACACAGTTAGCACCCGAAATCAGGATTGAACCCAGGTCACTTTAACCTTGAAAGCAGCAGCTTCACTCACTGTGCCTCTGTGCTATTTCCAAAAGGAGAAAGGGAAAGGAGTAAAGAATTTCTTCGAATTCCAGCGTTAAATGCAGCTGCATTCTGATACTTTCATTTGCCTGAAATTACCCAAGAAAATCCTGAGCTTTCTCGTTTCTTTAAATTATGAATAAAAATAATCCAATTGAATTTGATCATAACTCAGATGTGGTCTTATGTTCTAAAATGTAATCTTTTAAAAAAATGTTCTTTCTTTGAATAGAGGAGAGTGCAGCCATTGAATGCCATAGAGAGGGTGAAATATTCCTGTACAGAGACTGATCAATGTTAGTGTTTGCGGTGAATATGTAGTTGACAGTTTGTTGAAGATTACTACCTTTATCATAATTTCCGGACTGATCACAGAAATATCTATTATTGCCAATCCCCGTTCACGTGTTCTTATGTCATCTGCCACAGCTATCAGCTTGATCATGCGGTGATTTTCCAGGAGATAGGCAAACTCTGAGAAGGGCACATCTAAAGGCAGTGTTGCAGCTGAAGGAACAATTAGAAAACAGGCAATGTTAAAAGTACTTATTAGTTTATATAGAAAAGTTATTTCACATATACATATAATGTCTGCACATTCCTCAATGCTCCCACAAGTAAGCAAGATCATTGATAGGCAGTCAAAGGCTTTTGCATCTCAGACACTGCCCTGAGTAATCTGCTGGATCTCATAGAGTCGAGCAGCACGGAAGCAGGCCCTTCTGCCCAACTCGTCCATGCCAGCCAAAATCCCCCATCTAAACTAGTCCCATTTGCCTGCATTTGGATCATATCCCTCTAAACCTTTCCTATCCATGTAACTATCCAAGTGTCTTTTAAATGCAGTTATAGTATCTGCCACAATTACCTCCTCTGGAAGCTCATTCCATAGAATCGCCATCCTCAGTGATAACAATTCCCTCCGGGTTTGTATTTAATCTTGTCTCTCTAATCCTAAACATATGTCCTCTTGTTTTTGATTTCGTTATACCGGTGTAAGATACTCTGTGCATTCACCTCATGATTTTCCAGACATCTTGCAATCCAGTCTATCCGAGACACCACTTTCAGGGAACTATGTATCTGCACTTCTTGATCCCTCTGTTCTACAACATTCCCCAAGCCCTACCACTTACTGTGGACCTACTGCCCTGCTTTTACTTCCCAAAAAGCAACACCACCCACTTATCTGCATAAACTCCATGAACCTTTCTGCAGCCCACTTGCCCAACTGATCAAGAGCCTGCTGTAATTTTTGAAAACCATCTTCACTACGTATGATACCACCTACTTTAATGTCATCAGCAAACTTACTATTCATGTTTTGTACATTCTCATCCAAATCATTGACCTTCAAAGACACCCTCTCCACACCAAACCATGCGGAGGATTCACATAAGGTTCTTAGGACAGTGGAGGGCAGCAATGAAGAGAGCAGGGGTTTGCACCAAAGATACTAGAGGAGCAAGATAGACCAATCGATCCATAAAACCATAGTATGTCATGGCGCCATTTTAGTAGGCAGAAACTTGCAGAAGCATTTAAAAAGAAAAATAACAAAAATCTGTGAATTGATAGATGAGATATATTCTGCGTTTTAATGGTATCATTACACATACTGTTCCCCCAAAACACTGATTACACTGCGAGAGGCATAGCGAACGGTGGGTTTTGCCTACTAAAATGGTGGCCGTTATGCTCCTTTGCTTACTACACTTCAGTATTGGCGATTTCAATGGAGTGGTCCATCTTGTTCCTCTAGTATCTTTGGTTTGCACCCAAATGTGAGCGGACGGCATGAGGAGGGTGGGAGTTTGCTGCCAGTTCCGTGCGCAACAGGTAATCTATATCCAATCTGTTGACAGAAACAAGCCTAAACACAGTCTGGATACAACATGACGAGCTGTGTGGGGATTGATGAGGATAAGCATAGCAGGTGGAGAGATATACTGCATGTGATGGGCAACAGGAGAAATAAGAGAGAATACATAATTTGAATTTTGAAGTGGGGAACGTGTGACAGACTTGCAAATAAAATACAGAGGGATGGATCTTGGATATTTAATTCCATGTTGACTTCAAGTTTTGCCAGAACTAGTTTCTAAATATTATAAATTTTACAAAGCTATTTAATTTCAGGAGTCATTCTGATGTAATGACAGGTACAATTAAATCTTATAACAGATTATCTGTTAAAATAGCAAAATAATTTTGGGCACTTTGGGGTTGTGCAGTGGCACAGCTGCCTTACAATGCCAGAAACCAGAGTTTGATTCTGACTATGAGTGCTGTCTGTACAGAGTTTGTACGTTCTCCCTGTGACTACATGGGTTTCCTCTAGTCGAGGTGCTCAGGTTTCCCCCCACACTCCAAAGACCTTCAGGTTTGTAGGATAATTGGCTTCGATAAAATTGTCCCCAGTGTGTGTAGGTTAGTGCTGGTGTACAGGGTGATTGCTGGTCGATGGAGTCTCGGTGGGCCCAAGGGCCTGTTTCCATGCTATATCTCTGAGGTCTAAAGTCTCTCTAAAGGCATGATGTAAGTAAAGTGGTGATTTCATTACCTTCGTTTTTATTAACTACAACGTCGTCCACAGACAATTGCTTGAATAATGTTGAAACTGTTCCGGTATATTTCACTATCTGAGCATTCAGGTAAAGTTTGCAAACCATGTTCTCCAAACTGTTATTGGTGATATGCACAAGTGCACGAATATCAGATCCATGGGCAACCAATTCATCAGCTTTCATTTGTACTTGGAGTTTCTGTCCTGCTGCAGGTTTCAGTCTAATTCTGAGCCGAGCTTCATTATATATTTTCCTTTCGTGTTCAGTCCCTAAGTATATTGAGAAAATATTGGTTAAAGATTCAAAAGTATAGGTAGAAGTCATTTATTCATTTACTAATTTTAAAATTATGAATGGTTTCTTAATCCGTGATTAATTAACAATAACGCTTGAACTTTCAAATTGCTGTGTAGTTCACCTAAATAAAAGATGCCATTTTTCTACCTTTGTTATAAACCATGAAATTACAAAGTATTATGATGTAAATAAAGTAGGAAGGAACTTTAGAAATAATATTTTTGAAAAAAATACCCTCAGCAAACTTGTAATCATTTGTGATATCTTCACGATCATTGTTGCCACATCTCTTGGTGCTGATGAATTGGCCCACACGTCTAGCTTGAACAGATGTTCTTTTTTGTGTGCCATCCTTGCCACGCATCCAAGTGACAATATCAGCATTGACCTCCGCAAAAATAAATGGAACATCATACTTCATCTCCACTGCCCCTTCTTTGATTGCTTTGACTGGAGCGGGTCCACAGCAGTAAATGGCTAAAAAGCAGGGAAATGATTGAAGAAAAAAACCCAACTAAAAAACCACATACAGTTTAACATACAGTTTAACCAATCTCTTCCAGAATCTTTATGACAGAACCAGAACCTGCTCACTTCAAAGGAATTATAAGTCATTTTATGCTTTGCCTTTCCTGCCGTGCAATTGTATTAAAATTGTTGTGGACTCTCACCATTGATAGCAGAAAAAGTGGCATGGGTAAATTAGGTTTTGGAATTTAGGTATTTCATTACCTAAGAGACATGTTCTTCTGAGAAACTAATAGTGCACTACAAAACGTATCGTCAATACAGCAGTAAATATGTCATAATTATGAAAAAGGGAATTAAATACTTGATTATTGTTTATGTTATAAGGCCTTGCAATTAAACTATGTTTTGAACTTTCACTGTTATCATATCATATCATATATATACAGTGCGGAAACAGGCCTTTTCGGCCCACCATGTCCGCGCCGCCCAGCGATCCCCGCACATTAACACTATCCTACACCCACTAGGGACAATTTTTTACATTTACCCAGTCAATTAACCTACATACCTGTACGTCTTTGGAGTGTGGGAGGAAACCGAAGATCTCGGAGAAAACCCACGCAGGTCACGGGGAGGACGTACAAACTCCTTACAGTGCAGCACCCGTAGTCAGGATCGAACCTGAGTCTCCGGCGCTGCATTCGCTGTAAAGCAGCAACTCTACCGCTGCGCTACCGTGCCGCCCTACCGTTACTGATCATTATATTTATAACCTGTTCATTGAACCATTATGTTATGTCAGTCTTTACCGTCACTTCTCTCCTGTGGTGTTGGGTCCACTGCCTGCCAACCATCATAACCTCTCTTCAAGTCATTTCGGGTCATCCAGCCCTCTACCCAGACATGGAAGTTCCTGCAATGCAGGAAGAAATGTGTTTGTAAGCTCACTAACAGCAATAAATACATATGGTTCTTGGTTCATCTGTTGGTAACTACCTGGCACAGCTTCAGATTCTGTGGTTATTACGACTTCCATTTCAGGAAAATAAAAATGAAAATTTCTTCTTACAACTTCAATGTCAATGAAATGATTCAGTCTTTATCCCAACATATTAATATCTATTCCTCATGACAGCTGTCCAGCAATATCAGGCAACTGAACTGTCCTCTCACTAACTAGCGAATGGTCCTGACCTCCCATCTACCTCACTAGAGACCTTCACACTGTCTTTATTTGAAGTTTACTGGACTTCATCTTGAACTAAATGTTATACCCTTTGTCCCGTGCCAGTATGCTGAGGACAGCTTGATTGCAATCATGTATAGTATTTTCGCTGACTGGATAGCCTGCAACAAAAAGCTTTTCACTGTACCTTGGTGCATGGGACATTAACAAACTAAACTGAACAAAACATATTTGTGGAGGAAGGAACTGCAGATGCTGGTTTACACACAAATTGCAAATAAATGTGCCCCCCCCCAGGAGGACCAGCGGGAGGACTGCCACCCGTCCCGGCGTGCCCTGCACCTGACCTTCCTCCCGTGGTGCAGCAAGGCGGCAGAGGCGGCAACAGAGGGTCCAACAAGATGGCCTTCGCCACCGATCAGTAATGGGCGCAGGGGGCCTGGTTAAGTGGCTTTTACCTGCCCTCCCTCACCCACCCACATCCCCGGGGGACGCTCCCCGCCCGCCAACGGGTGCATGGGTTGCCGGGCCCGCAGGATCATCAGTTGCGGGAGCGTTCCCGGTCCACAGGAGACGCCCGCAGGACAAACGAGCCGAGGCAGGACCGCCCACAGCAGAGATTTGCCACGGCGCCGGGGGACGCTCCCCGCCCGCCAATGGGTGTACGGATCGGCAGGCTTGTTGGACCCGTCAAGGCCCCAGGGATCGCTCCCCACCCGCCAACGGCTCCTGCCCACCTCCTCTGGGGACATTCCACTTCCGCCAATGGGTGCACGGATTGGTAGGTTTGTTGGGCCCAGCACGGCCCTGGGGGACACTCCCCGCCCGGCAATGGGTGCACGGGATCGTCAGTTGGGGAGGGTGGCTGGGCCCGCAGTAGAAGTTTCCACCCACTGGAAGAGATCAATAACGGGAACCTAAAACTGCTCGCACCTTGTACAATAAGGACAAGGTCAGCCATTATAACAAAGTCTGTGCCTCCATTGATGATTTCTGTTCTTATTCCCTTCACTACTCTTGAAACATAAGAAATTTATTTCCTAAATGCCTGTTATTTTTTTCAATTATGAATGAAAACTTACCTGTTGTCTGTTCTAATAGTTTTTACTGTATTCATTTTAAAGTGATAACAATGACAATTACTCATATTTAAAATTTTAATTAACACTAGTTTGACTCACCATATATTTTCACTGCTTATTTTCCCAGATTCATCAAACACTTCTTCAATTATTAAATCGCCATTTGAGTCGTGAGCAGAATTAAAATTAGTGACAACACGAGAAGGAATTCCTAAGCACCTCAAAACTAAAGAAATAAACAAGGAACGTAATTGAATAAAGCTGCAGAATCAACCACTGCACCTTAAGATTTGGTCAGTTAGGATATCATTCTCATAATCTCCTATCCCTATCCCCAATCTCCTATCCCCCCACATCCGGACCAAACTCAGATCCTGGGGGGACAGGGCTTTCTCCATCGCTGCTCCCACCCTATGGAACTCACTACCCCAAACCGTCAGAGACTCCTCCACACTCACCACATTCAAAACATCATTGAAGTCTCACCTGTTCAGTACTGCCTTCAACCACTGAAGGTCACCTCACCTTCTGTCTCCTTTCTCTGTTCGTTTACTTATTTATCTATTTATTCACTTCCCTATGTTCTCTAAATCCCTGTAAAGCGTCTTTGAGTATATGAAAAGCGCTATATAAATGTAATGCATTATTATTATTATTATTATAATCTTATCCTAGGGTTTAGCATGACTAATTCAGTACAATTGAAAGCAGGCAATAAACAAAACAAGAAACGTCGCCCATTCCTTCTCTCCTGAGATGCTGCCTGACCTGCTGAGTTACTCCAGCATTTTGTGAATAAATACCTTCGATCTGCTTTAACAATGTTGGTTCGGCATAACTCATTGTCACGCGATCAGGAGAACTTGCTGGATCACTTCAAAAAAATTCATATCTAGAAATGCTTTGACGTCTAGCAACGTGTATGAATTGGTTGGTGCACAGGGGATATTAACATTGGTTCAGGGTAAATTATCTGAAATGCTTTCCATATTCATGTAAACAACACTTTTCCCTATCTTCCCACCACTCTTTTACCTTAGAATATTTAATTGTATTTGTCAAACATGATTTACTTTAAATAAATCCATACTGGCTTTTCTTTCACTCTGATTCTATCAAGTGCCTGTTCGTTTTTCTGAATACTTAAGTCCCTCAGGAGTGCTGCATCATTTAACAAGATCATGGCTGATCAACCTCAACATCATTTTTCTCATTGTCCCTGTGACTGTGTAGGTTTTCTCCAAGTGCACTGGTTCCCTCCTACATCCCAAAGGTATGTGAATTGGTAGGTAAATGGACCCCTGTAAATTGCCCTTATTGTGTAGATGAGTGGTAAAATCTGGGGAAAGTTATGAGAACGTAGGGAGATTAAAGAAAGTGATTATTGTAGAACTGAAATGGGTGGGTGGTGGTCAGTGTGGATTCAATGGGAAGAATGGTGTGTTTCCGTGCTGTATCTCTCTGTGGCTCTATGGTGACAAGCTTGTTTATGTTCCTTACCACAGTCCCACTTAGTTTTGTATAATCAGCAAACCTAAGGGTATTCACAGCTCCCTTGGACCCTGCGGGTAAATCATTGCTGAAGATTGTGAATAGTATCAGTCCCAATCCTAATATCTGAAGCTTTTTACATGGAGAGGAAAGGATGAGGGGATATGGGCCAAACACAGCTACATGGGACCAGCTCAGATGGGGCATCTTGGTCAGCATGGATGAGTTGGGCCGAAGGACCTGTTTTAGATTTAGATTTAGATTTAGAGATACAGCGCGGAAACAGGCCCTTCGGCCCACCGATTTCGCGCCGCCCAGCGATCCCCGCACATTAACACAATCCTACACACACTAGGGACAATTTTTACATTTACCCAGTCAATTAACCTACATACCTGTACGTCTTTGGAGTGTGGGAGGAAACCGAAGATCTCGGAGAAATCCCACGCAGGTCACGGGGAGAACGTACAAACTCCGTACAGACGGTGCCCGTAGTCAGGATCGAACCTGAGACTCCGGCGCTGCATTCGCTGTAAGGCAGCAACTCTACCGCTGCGCCACCGTGCCGACCTGTTTCCAAGCTGTATGACTCTATGACTCGATCTGCAGTACCACTCTAGTCAACTATTCTCTATCCACACTGGTATATACAGTAAATCTCAATTCCACTATTTCTTGATCATTAGTGCCTTGAGTTGGACCAACTGCGAAAGTCTTGAAATTTGAAATATGCTTGTCAAACATGATTACATTTTTCGCAATCCATTCTGCATCTGCTCAATCACACTGTTATAGAATCGTAGAGCCCTACAGCATGGAAATGGGCCCTTCTGCCCACTGAGGCCCACTGACCCATTTACACTAATCCAGCATTAATCCCATTTTTTAATTCTCCTCCATTTTTTTTTATCATCACCACCCCTAAATACTGCCTCTCGATTACATATTAGTGTCAATTTGGAATTTGGGAATAAACAAGAGCACTTGGCAGAAACCTAGAAATGTAATTAGACCACACTGCTCTAAAGTTTTGTATATTTCATGTGTCTCGGCAGATAGTAATAGAGTAACACAGCACGGAAACAGGCTCTTTGGCCCAATTCATCAATGCAGATCAAGAATCCCGTCTCCACTCGTCCCATTTGTTCCCATTTGCCCCATATCCCTCGAAACCTTTCCAATTCGTGTATCAACCACTTCCTTTGGCAACAGTGCCTGGATATTACTTTCTTTATTTTCAATTCCAGCAATTCCACTCCTGTCAATGCCAGCTAGTGAGTTGATAGCTTCCTGTTTCCTCTCTCCTTACTTTCATCTTTGGTGGACTCACATCTGGAAATATTTTGGATGATAAAAGGCAGACACCCACCATCTCCACCTGGTTCAAAACTCTGGGATAGGGATATTCCAATCCTTGGGATTGATTATTTTCCAAGCTCAGGAGATTTGCCTGTCTGTGCTTATATTTTTTCTACGCTTCCTTATTTTACTTTCCCATTTGCACTGGACCTGAGGTTCTTCAGTATGACTCAAGGCTTTTTTTGTGTCTTCTATATAGACATACATAAGGCATTTGTTTAATTCCTGGTGACACAGCATGGAAACAGAGCCTTCAGCTCACTTAGGCCACACCAACTGTCAGCTACTCATTTACAGCAAACATACACCATCCTCATTCTACTCTCCCCCACTGTCCCATCAATGCTAGGAGGGCAGTAAATAGTGGCCAATTTATACACTGACGCACCTGGAGGAAATCCAAACAGTGCGACCCCACACACAATGAACGTCCTCATTTATCTGAAGCTGTGAGGCAGCAGCTTTGCTCTGTGGGAATATGTTGCCCTAACAATCTTCTGCCATTTCCTTACTCCCCATTATAAATTCCCCTTTCTTTGTTTCCAAAGGTTTATCCCCGTTAGCCTCTCCTTTCTTTCATACTTGTAAATGCATGTGCGATAATTTGTTATGCTTGCACTCGTCTCTCTCACATTCCCATAGAAGGTTGAGAAATAGATTCACTTTCAGAACAAAATCCATACCTGTGCAAGCCACTCCTGCAAACACCCAGCACTGCCCGTAGCGAACTGGCCGGCAGCCTTCTCTGTACCATTTCTGAAGGATTGGAACACTTCCATTCCATGACCAGGGATACGCGCCTCCATCATATGGTTCTTTCCATCTGCCATGAACTACCCCGTTGTCATCATTAGAATTCACCTGAGAAAGAATGAACGGTGAATCTGTAGAAGTATGGAAGCTGGTTGTGCAGGATGTGAACATATGGTTACTGCATTCCACCTTTTCTTTAAACATTACCCATCAAAAATGCCAGACTTTCCCACATCCCTCTGGACATAAGGAACACTTCATCTAAATACCAAAGCTCTCATTTGTTTGTTTGTTTGTTCCTGAACTACAGCCAAAACGGTACACGATAGCACGACAATTTTAGGCCCATCTTACTCACCATCGTCACTTTGGTGCTGGAAGAAGTTTCATTGAAATCAGTGTTATATTTTTAAAGTTATTCACATTTTAAAGTTTAAATCTATCTCCTATGGAGGGAGGGAGGGAGGGAGAGAGTGGGTGGAGGGGGGAGGGAGGGAGGGGGAGGAGGGATAAGGGGGTTGAGGGGAATGGAGTGGGGGGAGGGGAAGGAGGAGGAGGGGAAGGGGAGGGAGGGGGAGGGAGGGGGAAGGGGGGAAGGGGGGAAAGGGGAGGGGGGGGGCGGAGAGGGTGCTGCACCAATGCAGGAGAGGTTTGGGCCCATCGGGTTTTCTACCTTTGGCCATCATTTGTAAGGGCATCACTTGTCCACAGACCACAGAGGCAGCCGCAATGAACACAGCAATAACATGGTGTGATGTTTTATTCAATTATAACACCAAGCCTTGGGCAAAGAAGCAGCATGTTTGAGAGGTAATTTCTCACACAATACTTAATTTATTTAACTGCCAAATTGTTAAAGAAACACTAGAGAAATTAAATCATAAAGCATGAACAATGAAAATGTGAATGCAAGGAATTTTGGACAAGGCCGGAAAGAATAGCAGTGAAGACCAAAATCAAGACTTTGCATTTTGCCAGTACTGCTATCCAATGGGATACAAAAACATTAGATATTAAAGGAGAGGTAAAACATTGACGCCTTGTGTCAGCTCCGCTATTCAATAAGATCATGGCTGATCATTTAGCATAGCACTACTTTCCTGCAGCACAATCCCTTCACCTATACTGTCAAACATGGGAGCATTATGTGTAGGAAGGAACTACAGATGCTGGTTTATACTGAAAATAGACACAAAATGCTGGAGTAACTCAGTGGGACAGGCAGCATCTCTGGGTAGAAAGAATGGGTGACGTTTCGGGTCAAGGCCCTTCTTCAAACTGAGAATTTTGTATGATTCAAGGAGGTCATCCTTTATTACTCTAAGCTCAAGAGTGCAGCCCCAGCTTCCGTCTCTACAATCCATCTGGTGAATCCTCGTTGCAGCATGGAACTTCCTTTCACAAATGCAGTCACACATCTGCAGCATTCACACAGTAATGCAGCCTGAAATGCACTTACAGTTGAACGTGCAAATACTAAAACATATATAATTTCAATTGAGGTCCTTACTTGACAGAATAACACATAAAAGCTATAACTAAAGGTACACCATTGGGATGTTCTTTCAAGACAGCAAGTACTATTATTGCTTTGCGTATCAATCTCCCTGTGATTTTAAAATGTAATAAGTGATAGTGCTACTTCAGACGGCCACCCTTTTATGAAAGAATACACTAAATCCATCTAAACTTGGATTAAGATTCTATTCCTCTATTATTAAAATCTATCATGTGAATGAAAAAAAATTACTCGGTATTAATCAAGACTGAGAGCGTTTCCACTTTTACCATCACAATTTATTTCAGTTTTTATACTTGGCAACGTGTAGCTTTGTTCTCCATCTATTTTAATGTCTGGGACTGGGATAGGAGTGGGTGGAGTAGAATTGATAACACAAAGGAAAAGGAGAAATGAAAAAGGAAGATAAGGAGAAATAAGAAAGAAAAGGAAAAGGCATGGAAGGGAGACAAAAGAGAAAGTAATAAATATATAAGTAGAGAAGGAGAGAGTAAAGGGCCTGTCCCACTTAGGCAATTTTATGGCGACTAGGCAGCCGCCGACAGTTCGCCGGGGTGTCGCGGGCATGATCGTGAGGAGTCTTCAAAGAATCGTAGTGGATCTCAGTGCGTCGCTGAGAAATCAACCAGAGTGAAATTTCTCGGCGACAGCTGGCTTGTCGCCAGGTATCGATGCTTATTGTGGGCGCTGTCGCATGCTGTCCCTAGGTTTGCTGGGTTGTCAGATGCATTTAGAAGCACGTAATATTAAATTAAGTAAAGTCATTTGAAGATACCATAAAATACTTGTGTTTAACCAATTTATTTACCGTCAGGACATTTGACAGGTAAATTGGAGGCGACAGTTTGACGGTCAGGTAAGCGTGGGAATTTTCGCGATGTTTATGGCCATCAGCGGTTACATTTCAAGTAGGCTCCCAACCCAGATATGCAACCCAGAAACCAGATGTGCATCTCCCGTCCATTTTCAAAGCACAAAAATCCATTTAACCACATTTAAAATTACATTTCTTAATACTGCTATTAGTAAACTGGACGTCAATCCAGTTTATACCTTGTTACCGTGAAGCTTAGTTTTCATGTAACCCTGGCAAGATGTTATTTTTCAAAACTCTCAAGTAATTACAGACTTGTCAGTGATTTTAGCGAAAATTAGGACGCCGGAGAAGCATTGATAAGCGTGGGAATTTTGCGATGTTTCCGAAGACGGTGTAATCCCGACCTGATGCGGCATTGTCGTAGGGTAAAAGAAAATTTCGGCAATCCGCTACGACTTTAGCAGTCGCCTAAAAAATCGCCTAAGTGGGACAGGCCCTTAAGAAACAGAAAAAGAAATACCTAGGGAAAGAACATTCAGAAATACTATCGACAATATCTGACTCAGATGCAAATGCAAAGTGAGTTAAGGTTGACAACTCAAATTGGTACTGAGGCAGTTCTGTAAAAGGAGAGTGAAGGATGTCCAGGGACCTCTTGAAGCTTCACCCAATGATGTGCTGGGTTAAAAGGCAATTTAGACCAATTACATTGTAATTTCAGTATGTTGGTTTCAATCTTGTTGAGGGTTTGTCGATTCAGACATTTCACTAAAGCATAGAGTGGATCCATCACGTCATCAACAATTCATTCTTAGCTATGTCATCTTTGATGTTTCATTGCTCACCATAGCTGACACAACTCTGCAGATATAAACAGGGTCATTTCTGCGAAAAATGTCCTTTGCTGAATTTTGGAGGAATTTGAGATTTTTATCCAACATCTTCAGACAAACATCCAAAATGTCTTCTTCAAACTGAAATAGAAAAAAAAAACATTTTGATAATTCTGTGCCTAATGTTTGAGAATTGATCAGTAACAATAAAGTATTAATAAAATTATTGCAAGAGCAGCAATTAGAATAAAAATGATCCTCAAATATAGGTTGACTATTAATTGCTGGAGCATTCAGTGATGTTGTGGAGATTAGTTTGCTAGTGCAAGACTAACATGGCCATTCCATTGACTGATGTTTCTACCCTCTTCCTCCCACCCACCTTCCCCCACCACACTACCCAACTAAACCAATTCGTCATCAATCAAACTGCAGGGCTCAATTGGATCTATAGATAATGGTTCTTTCTTCCCTGTCTCAGGTGTCACATCTTATCCCTAATAAAATAAAATGTCCACGTGTCCTCGGTTTCCACAGAGTCTGCAGCAAAAACTGAGAATTACAACCAGCTAGCCTATCCGTGGGTGCACCAGCACTTTGCCCTCTTTTATCAGTATCTCTGCACAATTATCAAAACTTGCTTCAAAAGTCCAAAGGATAAATCTTGGTGAAATAAATGTAAATTAATATTTGATTTCTGAAGCTGTGCTCCAAAATCTTGTACCATATTTAAGCAAAGATGTCACCAGGGACTGGAGAGGAGAAGATCAGGGAGGGAAACATTGGTAGCCAAATTGTCAATTCCATGGAGTTGTTCTAAATTCATATCCAATTGTTAGATATATTATCAGTTTCTCATAGAGACATTAAGGACAAAATTGCAAATATTAAGGTACGTAGGATGGTGGAAAATCTATGACTTGGCGAAACCAGAGGGAGAGTAAGATCCAGGGCAAAATAAAGCTTTGGTTTGGAAGTCATGGAAAAACAGACTTGACCTTACTGATGCATTGAGAGTCAGCCTTACAGGAGAAGCCCATGTCTACATGAGACATATTTTTAGTTTTTTTATTTCAGTATGGAAACAGGCCCTTTGGCCCATGGATTCTGCACTGACAAGCGATCCTCATACATGCTGCAAGCGCTGTAAGGCAGGTCCTCTACCGCTCCACCACTGTATGTGACAGAAAAATCTGGAAGTAGTTCCTTAACATTGGACGACTCTATATTGGCACAGGGTCTTTGGTGCCTTCTGCATCAGATATACAGAGGAATCTTACATGAAGTTCAGACTTTGCAATTGATACAGTAAGTCCCCAAATGTTATAAATTCCATAGATAACACATAAAACTGAGGTGTTAAACAATCAGATTTCTAGTCAATGGTAATTTATATATTAGGACACAGAGAAAAGTCAAGACATTATGCTTAACAGATGTCTCGTACGTTAGGAATGGTAAGAATATTTTGGAGATGGTGCAAATTTATTAGAATACTTCAGTGATGTGGGATTGTGTCATAGCTGGAGAACTGATGGTATTCTCATTGGAAATGTTTAAAGAATTCCTGTAAGTGGTATTTATGCAGGATTTATGCAAAGTTTTTAAGTTACTAAAGTGGGGCCAGATAAAAGACGATTGTAAAAAATATTTACAATTTAGATTACACTCCTGTTGGGCTGGTGAAAAATGGCGTAATGGTAGCTTTGAAAACATAACTGGATAATAATTGGCAAGTGTTCTCCTTCTACGCAATATAAGGGTGATAAGCTAATAGTACAATGCTGTGATGGCTGCAGGATTTTGTAATGGAAAAGTATTATTGTAATGGATGGTATAATTGTATAGAAAGGTATTGTTGCAATGGAAAGGTATTATTGTATAGAAAGGTATTATTGCAATGGAAAGGTATTATTGCAATGGAAAGATATTATTGCAATGGAAAGCTATTATTGTAATGGAAAGGTATTATTGTAGCTGGAGGTCTGTGACCAGTGGAGTTCACCAGGATGAATGGATTTCAGTGGTCCACCAGCTATGGGGATGAGGAGCAATTGGTGCAGAGGGCTAGGAATGAATTAAAGACATTCGGGCCTACAAGATTGAATGTTTTAAATTTGAATTATTGGTAGACCAGAAGCCAACACAAGGCAAAAAAACCCCCAGTAAGAATGAATAGTGCAAGTTCAAATAGAAGCAAAGCATGAAAGTTAGCTCATTTGGTCATCAGACTGCAATGGTAATTGATCAAGGAATTACACATACCTGTCCAAAGTACCAGTGACGAGCTTGAATCCTGCGATGATTACCATTAAAGATGATTCCATACTGATTCATTATATATTCCTGTCGTTGGTCCTCATTGTTCAGAAATACATCATCCTCTGACAAGATAAAGCATAGCTTTAATAACTTTGCAGTCTTTAGCAATGTGGTGTATACATATTCAAACATATTCAAACATCCAACACAAAAATTTCATCAGGGTCATATTAGCAAATTGATGTTTCAAAAGTGTTGAAAAATGTATCCGTTAGGATCATCAGATTGACAAGAAATAGGCTTAAAATGAATCAGCGGACCTGTCTTTAAATTTCAATGTAAACATCCAAAATGAAGAATTTCAGCACCAATTGACAATGGTTTGTATCTCTGATGAGTGACTGCTGCAGGACAGAGGTCTGGCTACATTGGAAATAAGAACAGGTTTTTCCATTCAAATAAAACAATAGCAAGTCTTCACCTGTAATGTAAGATGGAAACAGAGATAGGGTGGGACCACTGTTTAAAATACAACAACTTTGCAGCTGTATTTTCGAGCTGAGGTAAAGCTGTAGAGTTGAGGCTCTGAAAGCTAACCAGGAAGCTGTGGACATGCCAATTCTCTAGTGGAGGCATCTGGTTGCACGTCTATGATAGTTTTGAGGGTAGACATCAACATTTCACAATTAATCAGACAGGAGGAGAGGGAATTAAACAACCGCAACCTCCCACTTAGTCCACCGACTGAGACGTCTCACCCCTCTCTCTCTCCTCCTTAAACTGGCTAAATTCCCTCTTCACTTTCGAAATGGGGACAAAATGTCAACAATCCCTCCCCCCACTACAGATACTGCTCAACCTGCTGAGTTCCTCCAGCAGTTTGTGTTTTTGCTTCAGATTCCAGCATGTGCATTCGCTTGAGCTTCCCATTGAAGAATCACAATTGCTCACGATAACGTGCAGGCATATTGTTGCAAAAGCATGAACATGCACAATGTTGTATGAGTCATAAGTTAGATACGGAGACAGAGCAGAAGGGAGGAACAGAATATTTTTGGCCAATGAGTGTCTCGGACCAACGATCTACTGCCAACTTTGCCTTCACCTAGAGTAAATGCGTAATGAATTTGATGACCATTTTCTATGTAGAGTTTGACTTAGATAATGTTGAAAATCTGTCGAGAGATCTATCTCTTGTAGGCATTGTGCTCTTTCAAGTGCATTGTGAAGAGTGTAATATATCTCGAGGCATCCAGGCTGAAGAATGATTTAATGACAGGGCAATCTATTGTTGAATTTAGTTTGGTCTGGTTATGTTCAGTAAACATAGTTGCTCGGATTTTTATGCACATGTACAATGTAAAATTATTTAGAATTTAAAGCAAATAAACGGGCTAAATAATTCAATTATTGAGAGTTCTCAATTTTGTTTCCTTTCAATTCCATTGAATTCTCTCAACATATTCTTCCATTCCTTTCTCCTTTATATATTTATTTGGCTTAATCTCGCAATCATCTATATTCTTCACCCCAATTGCTTTGTGTGCAAACAAGTTCCACATTTTCCCCATTCTCGGTGTAAAAAAATGTATTTCGGTATTTTTAAAGCATTTCTTAATAACTGGAATATGGACATGTATTTACTTCTGGCCATAATACAAAACACCGGAAGGTTCTTTGTGGTTTACATGAAATACATAAAGTTGGCCATTTTTGGACTAATGAAAACCCTCTGTAATGGGCAACATGTTATAGATTCTCTTAATATGATACATACCTGGGCACCATGGGTTGAAAAGCACGACAAACTCTCCAAGTGTGAAATCCATGAACGCCTCTCCTATGGGGTTCAGGAGAGTTAAAGAGTATCTCCCAATCTTGGCATTTGCTGGAGGGAACACAGCCAAGACCAATGTGGCTCCAGTGGTGGAAACAACTTCCCCACTCCACAGCTTTGGATTGATTGACCTGAGTTGAAACGGGTTTTTGCTTCCAAGTGGTTCTGAAGTCTTTGGCCCTAACATAGGATAAGAAAAAGTCCACATGTTGGTAGATTGTAACTGTGTGGTGACAAATCAGGGAACTGTTTTGCAAAGAATCTCCTTCCTTTTAAAATTTAACAAAATAAATTAATCAATTATATTTCAAAAAATAAGGTGTATATTATGTTTAGTTTATTCATAGTAAGATATTCAGAATAACCTATATACAATATTACCATTTATCATACAATAATAATTCAATTACATATTTAATATACCAGGATATTTAATATCAATTGGTCTGGACAATAGTCCAGGGCAATAGTGACCACTTTAATCTTCACACCAATTAATTTGTTTCCATACGTGATATTTTCAAATTCAACAGATCTCTGTTTTAGGAACCAAAATCAGTAAGGGTAATCATGAACTTCCAAGGATCAAACAACTCATTAGTTGAATGGATGTCACCAGAGATCACTGCATGATCTGCTATATTTGACTAAAGACTCTTTACAGACTATTGAAAAGAAAATAGGTTATGGATATGCAACAAATGTGTGTCTTACCATTGATATTCAGATAACATTCCAGTAAATGATTTTAAAAAATGATACAGGAGCTAATATTGTATCCTTCTTTGCCTAGATGGAGACTGTTAGCTAATTCAATGAAGAGTAACTGACCTCCTACAAGCATTGGTCATCAGGATCTGAAGAAAAACCAAGGGAATATATTCAGGTGAGATGGGTGACTAATGTTAGAAGAAATGGAAAAGTTGGAAATTGATGACTACATGCCAACTCTTTACCTGGCCACCTCTCAGAAGTTAAGCAAATATAAGATGCTAAGGGGAGGAGGGGGGGTTGGGGGGGACACCTGAAAGAGGAATGTAAAATTATAAGTGGCATAGATCAGGCGGAAAGTGAGAATTAAAATTTTGGCGCCATAACAGAAAATCCAGAAGGGATTGGTTTAAGGCAAGATGTAAGGGAGTTAGAGGGAACCTGAAGAAAAGGGAAAATTCATCCTGAGGATGTTTGGAGTTTGGAACCCACTGACTGAGAGGTTGGTGGAGACAGATGGTCTCACAACATGTAAAATGTATCTGGAAGAGCTCTTGTAATGCCAAACCATGGGAGACTATTGATAAGGTGCTGGTAATCAGGATTAGTACAGATAGGTACTTGATGGTCTGCATGGAAACGGTGAGCTGAAGGGCCTGTTTCTGGCTATGTAACTCCAATACTCTATGATAGGATGCATGGGTTTACTTACACCAGGACTGGTTGCCTGAGGTATTAGAAAATAGGAATACACAGAACTAGCAATTCAGCACTCCCCTCAAACCAGTTCCAAGATTGAATTAGACCATGATCAGCAGTTCATTTATCCTTTCAGAAGATTCACTAACCCACACAATGAAGTCATCATTGCAAAACTCAACTAGAATTGACATGTGATGGTATCTGTTGAATATGGCGTTTTTTACTTTTGTCACAAAAACGCTATACTATATTTGATACTTTCTTTTTAAGTTGAAGTTCAAACCTCCCTATTTCATTCATGACCAATTACCTGTTTCCGCGATAAACACAATCTCGTTGTGGTCTATGGTAAATTTATTCTTGTCCACTCGCAATGTGACATGGAAGACTTGCCCTCGTCTGACGATTAGTCGCTTGGTGGTGATCTCATCAGTCCTGTGCTCCTGGTTATTCTTCTCACATTGAAAATCGACGGCGTATTTCATGTCGGCTATTGCAACAGAATCAGTATGAGAAGCAAACAGGCATGGTTAAAGAGAACTGCAACTTGCTCCATTTTATTTTATGAGGATAGAGTATTCTTTCATTGTTGTTAGATTTTTTGGGGCATAACATTTTATCGACTCTTATTATTTATCTCCCACTTCATCCCATTACACAGTCGTAACTCCCATGGAGTGGTCAATAGTTAAGAGTTTATTTCCAATAGAATGATACAGACAAGAAATATGGATTTCAGAAGCAGTTAGAATCACCAATGAGGTGTTATGTGAGGGATTGAAAACATAGTAGTTGTCCTATTTGACATTGGAAAGGCTCTCCACACCCATAGATATTGTACAATATATTATCTTTCATGCCCTGACCTCAGCATTTCTTTTTTTTATTGAGAGGATCGGTACTTCTGAATAATACAATGCTGTAATTATTAATCGTGAGACTACTGCATCGACAGGTAACACTACTCTTGCCAGCAATATTGAATGTGGTTCTGTTGACAGATTGAATCAATCTAGTTGCCCTGCGGTTTATTCTTTGGTGGAAGAATTCTTCTGTGGGAGTGTTTGAAACAAACGGATGAGTATACTGAGATAATAACCCATCATAAAAAAAACCATTCCCTCATGATCACGTAACCTGATTCAATGTCAGCAAGACAAAACAAGCTAAGAATGTTGTTTTTTTGAACATTAGGTGTCCTAGTGAGATCTCCTCATTCTTCTAAGATTTATTGAGGCCATTTTCACTCTGTTTTTCACCTCAGAACAATATGTTGAAACGATACTGAACACAGTTTAAGTCTGGTGTATTCTCCTTCAAACATGGACACCCAACTGGACACAGCTCACCAAATGATGTCTCAAATGTCTTCAGTAAGACTACATTTTCTACTTTAACTATTTGGCAATAAAAGAGCAGCATATCATTTACTTTATCTCTCATGATCAGCAAGCTAGTTTTCTTCCCTTTCCTCAGCATTTGCTGCTTTGTCACCTTTATTATGAAAATATATATATTTTTTCCTACTAAAGTAAATAACTTTACTTAAGTCCACATTGGACTCCACCTGCCACCTTCTAGCCAATGGCTTGGACTGTCATGCGCATGAAGGAACTGCAGATGCTGGTTTACACTGAGACCCGAAACGTCACCCATTTCTTCCCTCCAGTGATGCTGCTTGTCCCACTGAGTTACTCCCAGCATTTTGTGTCTATCTTCGGCTTGGATATTGTATCCTTTTACAAGTTCTATGTTTCAACCTCATGGGTAAGTCTCCCACTTTGCTTTATATGATCAGCTTGGATCTACCAAGCTCTGTCTCCAATACAGATTGTGAATAGTTTGAGTACTGTTCCCTCATTCACATCACTCGTACCATAGCATTGCTCCTGCTCCTGAGGTGATGGCTTTGATAACTCGCTGCCCAAACCAGGAAATGTGTATTAGGTCAGATACTTGTCAGTCTAACTTTAATAATGATCAAGCTTAATCTGGAGTGCTAGCAACTGCACTATACGTAGGTAGTCTGTCCCAAGCAAAAACCAGCAGATTTAGAAATGATCGGTTGTGGCACTGATATCCTTTAACACTTCTCAATTGTTGCAACCCTTCATGGTTCCTTCAAAATGGAGGAAGAATTTTGAATAATCGTCAGTCTATGGTCTATTTTTCCCATTGTCTATTCCATACACTGAACAAATACAATGAAGGAAGAGGAAAAATCCTCTTGACTGTGCCATGTTTTCCATCTAGCCTCATATAATCAGGTTTGATGCCTCTAATACAGATTATGAATAGTTAGAGTACTTTTCCCTTTTCCCTCTTCCATCCCTTAAGTGCAATGCCTATGGCTGATGGAACTGTAGCCGAGCATAGAGCAATGTGAAAACAGTGTTTACCTCACCAATATTTAGACAGAAAATTACGTGCTGATAACATGCTGTTATACATGAGAGGTATACACTTGTCCAGCATAACAAGTGGGGGTCGAGAGAGGGATGTTGCTAGTATTATTTTTAAATTTCTATTCCAGTAGGTGGAGATTTGATAAATGTAAGTCTAGGTTAGAGACAGGACTTCCATGGTGTACCACGGGTCTGTCACTCCTGTGCATCAAAGTCCCATTCATGGTGGCATTTTGCAAAGTCAGCTTCCAAATGTAGCACAATGAATGCAATCTCTTGCAGCAGTTTTGAGCATCTGAGGCCTGAATCGCCAGTGGATGTGGTTGACATCTTCCAGAACCTCAGGAAATCACCTAAGGAAATGTGTACTAGGTCAGGTACTGGTCAGTCTGACTTTGATAATGAACAAGCTTATACTGGAATGCTAGCAAATGCACAATCTGGCTGAGCCTTTTGTAGATTCAGGAGAAATTCCATGGAGATGTAATTAATATGAAGACGAGTATAAGACAAATTGGGGCGGCACAGTGGCGCAGCGGTAGAGTTGCTGCTTTACAGCACCAGAGACCTGGGTTTGATCCTAACTACAGCTGCTGTCTGTACAGAGCTTGTGACCGTTCTCCCTGTGACCGTGTGGGATTTCCCTCGATGCTCCGGTTTCCGCCCACACTCCAAAGAATTACAGGTTTGTAGGTTAATTGGCTTCAGTCAAATAGTAATTGTCCCTAGTGTGTAGGATAGTGTTAGTGTACGGGGTGATCGCTGGTCGACGCGGACTCGTGGGCCATAGGGCCTGATTCCACACTGTGTCTCTCAAATCTAAAGTAACTTACTTGAGCAAAACACAAAGTGCTGCAGTAACTTAGCAGGTCAGGCAGTATCTCTGGAAGCCATGGAAGGCATGTCTCATGTCAGGACCCTTCTTCAGACTGATTTACTCCAACATTGTATTTTGCCCAAGATCTAGCATCTGCAGTTTCTTGTTTCTCCAAGTAAATTACTCAATACGATAGTGGATTGTACAGCAATTTTCATATGTGAAATTAGTATTAAAGTTAAGGATGGAGACATATAGTGATGGATTGCAATGGTCTTCCTTTGTACATAATAGGTGTGCAAAGTGTACCAGATAACATGGTACACCATGTTATCACTCCCAACTCCAAGTCTCCAAGTCCCTCATTTTCCTTAAATCCCCCTTTTCCACCCACCCCTGTTCTGCCCCACCCCAGACCTATTTACCCATTACCGATCGTCTGCCTCTGCACTTCACTTCTCCTCTACCTTCCTTATCTAGTATCTTCTTTTGTAGATCTGTATCTGCACTTCCTTGTTTCTACAGACAGGTATTAGATCATGTTTTGGTCAGCCCAACGTTGATAATGAACAAGTGCTAGAAACTGCACCATAGATAGGCTGTTTCTATTGAAAATCAGCAGAATTAAAAATAACCAGATGTGGCACTGATCTATCCTTTAATATTTTATAATTAATACGCTCCTTCGAAATGAAGGAAGATGGTTGAGTAAACGCCAATCTATGGAGTGCTTCTTCTCCCATTGTCCATTCCCTACAATGGACAAACACAATGGAGGAGAGAAGAGGAAAGACACCTTGACTCTGCCTTGTCTTATGGTGCTTCATTTATGAACGAGAAAGGGCTTGCTCAGATAATCATGAAGATGGAAATGCGCTAGAGACAGCTGAAGATTTCATTCAAAACGACAGTTTAATGGAGATTTGGTTGAGGTATTCTAATTCTCAAGAGGTTAATCAGATGTAACTTTAAAAAGGCATGAATTTGCTACTTAAATGATTCAGGAAGAAGCATTTTCATGCAAAAGAATATTAAGGATACCTGTTTGCTTAAGCCACCTTACAGAGCAGTGATAGAAACAGAATTTATGTACAAAGTAAAATTTTAAATATTGAAAAAAAATGCTGGTGGATGAGATTCTGAATGGCTATTTCAAAACAAAACACGCGTAAAATAAGCTGGATATACTCTTTCTACATGAGGAAGGTTGGTCTGCCATAAAGTGTCCATAGGTATACCTTGAAAAATAGCAACTCTTCAGTGAATAGTGACTACACTTCAGCAATGTTTTATAAATGTAGGCCTATCTGCAAATATATTCTTTAAAAAATATTGCTTCAACATAGTAATCTGTCTAATGCGTCTACAATGCATCTGTAAGTTTACTTAAAGTTTACTCAGTCTTTCTTATTCTGCCCCACTGTCCACCCCAACATCCCCTCACCTGTAAAACAAAAAGCTTTGTTTCAACTTACTTAACGCCATGGTTCTATCAATGAAGCGTTGCCCCTCTCTGCTGCGTCTTCTGATGCACTGACTCCAAACAAACGGCTACCAAGATTTATACTCTGCTCAACGTTTTATGATTGGCTGCAAAGCTTTTTGGAAGCTGTCCTTGCCTATTATCTAATTTGGCCAAAAATTAATGTTGTCCAACCTTTTCTGCCTGCTGACAAGCATGACATTACCAGGGACAACGGAATGATTCATGTTCAGGAAGCTGTGCAAACACTTCTCCTACTCTGCCTCCACGAGAATAGGATTCAATCCCGTGCTTGGGATGGCCTTGCAATGCCTTGCCTGAAGATACTCCTGTAACCGTACCAGCTTGCATTTGTATCTGTTTGCATCTTCTCCCACTGATCCAGCAGAGACTGCCGCTGTGATGTCAAACTGTATGTAGAGCGGAAAGGGAATGAGTTTGTGCTTCCCAAACCCAGATACAAGGAGTTCCAGAATTAGTCTCAAATTAGTTCCTGGATTACAATATATTCTGATTTTGTTTTTTACTTCTTCACTTTATTGATCTACAGGATCATTTCTCTCTCCATTGCAAGAGTGAATTGCAGGCATGTGCATTTACCTTCATCTGCCATCCAACTGCTACCTATGGCCCATCACTTCTGCGCCGACTGTTTTATGCATCTGCGCACGACGGCAGCCTCGCGAACGGTCTGTCTCATCCTTTTCTTCTTTTGTTGTTAAATGTATGTTTTAATGTGTCTTTGGTTTTGTATTATGTGGGGGGTGGGGGAAACTTTTATATTTTTCTCGACGGAGATGCGACTTTTTCTGTACCGTATCTCCGTCTGCACTGTTGGCTAACATCGTGGAGCTGGCGGTCCCTTTGCTGGGAATCATCTTCGGGAACTCCAACCGCGGGAACCTGTGAACCTAACATCGTGGAGCTTGCGATCCCTTTGTCAGGGATCGACTTTGGGAGCTCCAAACGTGGGAGCCTGCAGACGTAACATCATGGAACTCACGGTCCCTTGGTTAGGGATCGACTTCGGGAGCTCCAACTGCAGGATCTTCAACCACCCTGATCACGGGAGCTTCGATGGCCCCGACGCGGGAGCTACGATCGCTGGCTGCGGGAGTTACGGTCACCCCGACTGCAGATGGCTCGACTGCCCTGACTGCGGGAGAAAAGGAGGGAAGAAGATAACACGTTATTGCCTTCCATCACAGTGCGCTGTGGTGGATGATTATGTTCATTTTTATGTAGTTGTCGGTCTCGTTGCTTTTTTGGTGTGACTGTATGGCAAATCAAATTCCTTGTATGTTCTTACATACTTGGCTAATAAACGCTTTGTATCTTGAATCTATTAATCCCATTTTCCTGTATTAGGTCGTATCGATCTATACTTTGACTATTTAAGTACCTGTTCAATTCCCTCTTAAATCAATAGTCAATAGTCAATAGTCAATAGTCGTTTATTTGTCACATACACATAAATGTGTAGTGAAATGAAACATTACCCGCAGTTGAACAATAAGACCAATAAGATTAATCAATAAAAATGCAATAACACATACAATCACAACTAACACCAAACAAAAAGAAACATCCATCACAGTGAATCTCCTCCAGTCCCTCCTCACTGTGATGGAAGGCCAGAATGTCTTTTTCTCTTCCCTGCCGTCTTGTCCCGCGTTCAGGCTGTTGGAGTTGCCACGTCGGGGCGGTCGGGGCTCCCGATATTGAAGCCCCCGCTGGGCGGTGAAAAATCCCGCGGTCTATTCCAGGCCGCGCCGGATGGTGAAAGGTCCGTGGCGGGCCGACCCAAGCCCCGCGATTCGGGGCGGGCGAACACGCTGCCTCTGCCGCTGCCGGAGCTCCCGATGTCGGCCCCCATCCAGGGGCCTGCGGGCTTCCGACGTCCACGCGGCCCGCGCCGGAGCCTCCGGAGACGAATCGCAGCCGTTCCCGCAGCATCCGCAGGCAGCCAGCGCCGCAGGTGGTGAGTCCGGGCCGCGGGCTCTGCGAACCAGAGCCCCAGGTGGTCCCAGGTGCATGGCCGGTGGTAGGCCGCAACGGGAACGGAGACACGACACAGAACAAAGGTCGCGTCTCCGTTCGGGAGAGAGAATTTTACAGTTCCCGTTCCCTCCCACCCCCCCCCCCAAAACATAACATACAAACACTACATCATATTAAAACTACAATTCAGACAAAAACAACAAAAAACACAAAAGACAGACGGACTGCAGGCAAGCCGCAGCTGCGACGGGTTTAATTTAGGTTAGCATGGAAACAGGCCCTTCGGCCCACCAAATCCATGCCGACTAGCGATTCCCATACACCAGCACTATCCTACACACAAGGGACAATTTACTAATTTCACCGAAGCCAATGAACATACAAACGTGTACGTCTTTGGAGTGTGGGAGAAAACCGGAGCACCAGAAAACCCACCCAGGTCACTCGAATAACGTACAAACTCCTTACAGACAGCATCCATATTCAGGATCAAACCCGGGTCTCTGGCACTGTAAGGCAGCAACTCTACAGCTGCGCCACCGTGCCAAGGTTGTGCCAAGGTTTTGCATCACTTGGGGTTGTGGTCAGGAAGGAGGCCCAAAATCAGCAAGTCATCTCATCTCCTGATGGAGGTTGGTGCTGGTATCCTAAATGCCCCGCACTGGCAACTATTTTTCATAGAATCATCAAGAATCATCATAGAATCATCAGGATACACAGAACAGAAACAGACCTTTGGGCTCATTACATCTATCCCAATCATTGTACACATCGATGCTTATCCCATTCACCCACATTTACTCTGTACTCTGCTGTGCCTTGCAATTCAAGTATTTTAAAGTTGTTTTTTTTACGAGATGCCCCAGCATGGGTACCATTGACTTTATATCTAACCATTAAATTTGGCCTGAAAAAATACAGGTCGGGCAGAACTAGTCATGTCACCGAGCCGTTCAACCTAGAACCCTGTAAATTGTTTATTAAAACTGAGAAAATGCCACAAATAAAATAATAAGTGTACCACAATTAAAGCTAATGTAAAATGTAAGAATGCGCAGGGCCACACTGTAACTGCACAGTGGCATCACAATCGTTGCGGCTTCTTCACAGTTCCAGCTACCCACGTTTGATCCAGACCTCTGTGCTCTACAGTATATGTGAAGCTTATGCCTTCTCCTTGATGTCTGTTTTCCTCCCACATCCCAAGGATTGCTTAGTGGTTGTTGTGAAATGACTATTGGTGCAAGTGGCAGGAGCACTGGGGAGAGCTTATGGGCATGTGGAATCGGACAGTGCGGAATAGTACCGCTCTGCTGGGAGCCAGGAGAGACCTGATGGGCTGAATGGCCACACTGTCTACTAATAAGTATGAACTTATGTCAACTGGTTGAAGATATAAGATATGTATTGCAAATTGTTGCATAATAATTTCATCCAGCTTTGACTCTTTACTGAAATGTATTTTGATTTCAATGTATTCTATTCAACTCATTTGTTGTCAGATGAGCAAGATTGCAGATGATACAAATGTGATTAATATTGCACATAGTGAAGATGGGTTTGGAAAATTGCATCAAGATCTTGATCGGTTGGCCAGGTGGGTCATAAGGTGGGTCATAAGGTCATTAGGTCATAAGGAATAGTAGAATTAGGCCATTTGGCCCATCGAGTCTACTCCGCCATTCAATCATGGCTGACCTATCTCTCACTCCTAACCCAGTTCTCCCGCCTTCTCCCCATAACTTCTGACACCCATACTAATCAAGAATCTATCTGTCTATGCCTTAAAAATACCCACTGACGGCCTCCACAGCCTTCTGTGGCAAACACCACCCTCTGACTAAAGAAATTTCTCCTCATCTCCTTTCTAAAAGAACAATCTTTAATTCTGAGGCTATGACCTCCAGTCCTGGACTCTCCCACTAGTGGAAACATCCTCTCCATATCCACACTATCCAAGCCTTTTCCTATTCTGTACGTTTCAATGAGGTTCCCCCTCATTCTTCTAAACTCCAGCAAGTATAGGCCCAGTGCCGACAAACGCTCATCATATGTTAACCCACTCATTCCTGGGATCATTCTTATAAACCTCCTCTGGACCCTGTCCAGAGGCAGCACATCCTTCTGCAAAATGGTGCCCAAAATTGCTCACAATATTCCAAATGCAGCCTTACCAGCGCCTTATAGAGCCTCAACATTACATCCCTGTTTTTGTATACAAGCCCTCTTGAAATAAATGCTAGCATTGAGTTTGCTTTCTGACGATGAGAAATGATTGATGGAATTTAATACTGAGAAATGTGAGGTGTTGCATTTTGGGAAGTCTAACATGGGCAGGATCTACATGGTGAATGGTAGGGCTTTGGGGAGTGTTGTAGAGCAGAGGGATCTAGGAGTTCCTTGAAAGAAGTGGTAGATAGGGTGGTCAAAAAGGTTTTCAATACATTGGCCATCAGTCAGAGAATTGAGTATTGGGAGGTCATGTTGCAGTTATATAAGATGTTGGTGAGACCACATTTAGAGTACTGAGTTCAGTTTCCGGCTCGTTCCGAAACAGAGGACATTGGTTTAAGATGAGGGGGGAATGATTTAATATGAACCTGAGGGGTAACTTTTTTACACAAAGAAAGGGTGGTGGGTGTATGGAATGAGCTGCCGAAGGAGCTAACTGAGGCAGGTAATATCTCAATGTTTAAGAAACATTTAGGCAGGTAGATGGATCGAATAGGTTTGGAGGGATATGGCCCAAATGCAGGCACGTAGGACTAGTGCAGATGGGACATGTTGATCAGTGTGGGCAAGTTGGCCCATGTTTCCACGCTGTATGACTATGATTCTATGACACTGCAAGTGATCAACTCAGTTCCATGATGTTACAACTTGCAAAGCTTAATTATAACTGAATAACAACCGAGTATATAGCATCATATTTAAAGGGGCATATTTAACAGGAGAAAATATATAAAGGATACAGGGATACAATAGACAGGCATTGAGTAGGAAACAAAATGCGATCCACCAGATTTAAATGGAAATGAGTGTAAATTCTATTCTACAATGAAAGGGATTATAACATAGAACAGTACAGTACAATACAGCACTTTGAACCACAATGTCTATGCTGAACTTGATACCAAGACCATTTCGTATCTCAATGTGCATGATCCATTTCCCTCCATTCCCTGCATATCTGTGCCTATTCAAAAGCTTTTGGGAAGCCCAGACCTTTGAGCTGGAAAGGCAATTTCCATATTGGAGTATAAGATGCCAGGAACATATTCGAGCCAGTGCTTCATTACATGTGACCCTCTTGATGTGAAAGTTATAGGACATGTGTAGCAACTTCAGATCAAGCACCATGTTCATTTAATAAAGCATGGGCAGAGCTCAGTCACACAGCTGAACACCATGAGGATACTGATCAAGTTTATTTACACCACTTTAATATAGACTGGAAAATGTGTAGCATTTGTTCTATAATAGGGACACTAAACTGGCCCTGACCCAAGGCAACACTTCTTTTGATCACTAGATACTGATTTCCCACGTCACACATGCTTTCTCCAGTAGAACGTCTGAGGTGACTTTGGAAAACTTGTGAGCTGATTTGCAACCTATCGTTGTGGATGGTTCCAGGCAGAACGGATTGCAACCGGATTGCAAGGGAGGTTGTGTTTTCCAAAGGCCTCCACCAAGACAAATATAGCCGGCGGCTTTCCTGTTCAGCCATACATCAGGTAGGGAGACAGCCTATTATAATTAAATGAGGTTTGCAAGATTAATAACTCTATCCGGAAGTTTTCTGACAATGTTTTTCCACAGTCATCAGTTGCCCATCTATCCGATAATCATCTAAGCTCATTAATGATAATTTTCCTCTAATGATTCACCTATTCTTGTACAGATCAAATGAACTCAATGTCCTTGCTATGTGCTGCAGTTTATGGACATATGAACATAAGGAATAAAAGCTGGATTTAGTCTCTAAATCCCTTTCCCAGTCTTTAGACTTCTGAGAATTCGAAAGATTTACTATGTTTGGCTGAAGTAAAAGTTCGTGTGAGTTTAATCACCTATCAGCTCCATTAATTTCTCCACTACATATGTTCATTTTTAACTTCTGAAAATCTCTGAGCTCCTCAGTAACTCCACACGTGTAGTTCTTCTCAGTATTTTATATCAAGGTTACAACAATATTTGTTTAATTCTTCTATAATTTCTTCATATCCCAATACAATTTCTCCTGTTCAATACTTCACTGGTTCCTTTATTATCATGCTTGCCAAGGGACAGAGAGATTCTTTTTTTTGCACTCAGATCAGTGAGATTATTGCCATGCATAAGTAAAATCCTTGTTAAGCACATAACGCATATGAACAGCCCACTGAGTCTATATGCAATAGTTGCCAGGTTTTGCCCAGCCAAAGCTGGCCATAAAAACTTGTTGCATCCATTGCCTCCATCCTGTTGTCCACTGAACCTTTGTCCTTCTCCTTGCCCGGACATGTTCAACGCTCGTGCTCCTGGGGTGCCTCCCGCAGCCAACCTTGAAGGGGCAGAAGGTGAGATGCTCCAGTTCTTCCTACCATCACTTGTCCAGCTTCGGTTGCCAACTCCCTCCACCCCCTCTCTGCGGCTCGGCGGCTTCCCTCTCCCGGTTCCCCGACAGGCGAGCCAGCCCTGCTGTCGACGTAGGGCCACAGCTCACCGGGACCTCCTGTCTCAGTCCGTAAGTGACTCTCATTAGTTTTCCATTAGACGTGGCTATTCTTTATGTTTTGTGCTCGCCATCATTTTTCCACTTCCACTTTTCTTATCAATGCATTGGTCCACCCTTGCTGAACTTTGAAACGTTCCCAATCTTCAAACTTACTGTTCATTTGGTTCATTGTATGTCTTTCCTTTGATCAATTGTTGTCGTTAACTTTTCTTGAGAGACACAATTCAACTACTTTTCTTACATGACCTTTTTGCCTTGAAAGAATTTTTTTAACGTAAATCATGTATTAATTCTTTGAATGTTGGCCATTCTTTGTTTACTGTCGTATCTGTTAATAGAAGTTCTCAACTAACATGAGCAACTCTCTATTCATACATTTGTAATTTTCTTTGTGCAAATTTAAGATGCTGTTTTCATACTTCCAACTTTCAACTTCCATTTCAAACACTAAAGTACTCTTTGTATTCTAAATGCTCTTTAATCACTGGACTATCAAAGAACATGTACCATTATGCAATTATCATTATTAGCCCAGGAGACTAGCTCAGGGTCAGCTTTGCATAAGTGTTCTACAAAGCAGACACCCAGCCTGCATTTGATTTCATCACTTCAGTGGAGACTACATTGTAAGCACCAAGTGCACCATACTAAATTGGCAGAAGTACAAGTAATTTGCTAATTCATTTGAATAGTGTGTTTGGGGCAAAGGAGAAGGATAAAAAGGCAGATGTTGCATTTCTTGTGCCTTGAGAATGGGAGATGTTTGTTGGTGCAGATGGAAGAGCATAGCTTCAGTCGCCCCCATGTAAGGTCGCTCTCCTGAAATGTTAATTTACAAATATTAATTAAATATTAATTTCGTTTGGACCTGGGCCAAGTTAATAAAATTAAAATGAGAAGCGTTATTTACAAGTTCACAAGTTATAGGAGTAGAATTAGGCCATTCGGCCCACCGAATCTACTCCGCCATTCAATCATGGCTGATCTCTACCACCTAATCCCATTTTCCTGCCTTCTCCCCATAACCCTTGACACCCGTTCTAATCAAGAACTTGTCTATCTAAACAGGCATATTAACTCAAAATGGACAATGGTCAATGTTTTTTTTTAATGATCATGAGTACAAGGCACAAGGAGATGTTTTTTTGCATGCAGATCAGTGAGATTATTGCCATATCTAAGTACAACACCCAACGAGCACATAACGCAAAGAAACAGCCCACTGAGTCTATATGCAATAGTCACCAGGTTTTGGTGCCACTGATCATTAAGGCCTGTTGTAGCCATTGCCTCCAACCACTCATCCCGTTAACCGTCATCCTTCTCCTTGCCTGTAACCACTACTACTTTAGTTCAACATTTTTGCTGGATAGACATAAACATAGTTCTTAAATGCAATTTTCTATTAAACGAAACTTCTGAGAATAAGTGGACCTGGGCCAGGTTAATAAAATTAAAATGGGAAGCAAAATTGAAATGGATGTATTAACTTGAAATGGTCAATGGTTTCCCCAGTGTACCAAGGCATGGCGAGATACTTTTTTCGCCTGCAGACCAGTGAGGTTATTGCCACACATATGTACAATACCCGATTAGCACATAATGCAAAGAAACATCCCACTGAGTCAATCTGCGATAGTTGCCAGGTTTCGCTGCTGATCATCAAGGCACTGCTGCAGCTGTCACGTGAACCGTTGACCTTCTCCTTGTTTGGCCATCCTCAGCCTCCGTGCCCCGGGGGGTTGCCTCCCGCAGCTGAGAAACGACCCAAAGGTGCCTCAGTGAGCAGAATTCTGTTGCTTTCTACGCGACGCACAAACTGGAGGGACAGCAACTCATATTCCGTCTCTCTTCGTTCCCCTGGCTTCACATTTCATGCCTCTTGTATCCTTACCTCATATGTTTTATCTTTCCATCTTTGGCCTCTGTCCAACCATCAGCCTATCCACCTCGGCCAAGTCCTGCCCTCACCTCGCTTTCTCTCTTTGTACTACAATCAGTATGAAGAGATTCCCAACCCAAAACATTGACTTCCCCACAGATGCTGCTTGATCCGTTGGGTTACTGCAGCACAAGGTAGATTTTCTTAAGGATAAGGAAGGAAATTTGTGCTCTGAGTCAGAGGATATAGCTAAGGTAGTAATTGAGTACTTTGCATCTGCATTTACCAAGGAGAAGGACATGGAGGACAATGAGATCAATGTGGAGAATATGAATATGCAAGGGCAGTTTGAAATGAAGAAGGATATGGTGTTGGGGCTGTAGAAGTGCATTAAGTTGGGGCCTGATGAAATCTATCCCAGGTTATTGAGAGGCAAGCGAGGAGTTTACAGGAGCTGTTATTTTTACCGTGGAGAAAGACATGAAGGCAGGGGAACCTGAGACAGATGATGGAGATATCTGCAGGACAGTCGGTATAACGGATGAGGAGGGGCTAGATATCCTAAGGCTTATGAAGGTAGATAAATCTCCCGGGTTTGAGCAGATACAGCCAAGGACATTCTGGGAAGCTAGAGAAGAAATTGCAGGAGCCCTGGCTGCGATAAATGAATCATCATTAGACACAGGTTAGGTGCAAAATGACTGGAATGAAAATGGCATGTTATGACCTATGTTTTGCCTAAGAAAGGCTCCAAGGAAAAGCCTGGTAACTATAAACCAGTGAGCCTTACATGTGGCAGGGGCTGATTAGGGATAGTCATCGTGGTTATGTACGTGGGAGATCGTGTCTCACAAATTTAATTGAGCTTTTTGATCAAGTAATCAGGAAGGCTGGCGAAGGCAAGGCCATATATGTCTATGTGGACCTGCAAGGCCATATGTGTCTATGTGGACCAGCAAGGCCATATGTGTCTATGTGGACCAGCAAGGCCTATGTCGACTTCAGCAAGGCCTTTGATAAGGTTCCGCATGATATGCAAGGCATTCAGAAATAGCTAACTACCTAGATACAGGATTAGCTTCATGAAAGAAGCAAAGGGTGGTGGTGGGAGATTGTTTTTCAATCTGGCTGCTTGTGACTAGTGGTGTGCCTCAGGGTCGGGTGCTGAGCCTATCGCTGTTTGTGGTTTACATAAACAATTGAGAGGAGAATGTACAAGGAAGGCATGATTGCTCAGTTTGCTGATGATTCAATTCAATTATGCTTTATAATCTCATGCACCTACATACAGTGAAATGCTTTCCTTTGCTTTTACATACAATGAACAAAGTACGCAAGGAGTCACCATGTATCTGGCGCCGGCTGTTACATAGTGCTCTAAAGATCACTATTACACTGTAAATAATACCTTTATTTATAGTATAATAGTATACTATTAGAGTACTCATTAGACTACTTTGTAACTGCCGGCATCAGATACCTGTCAGGGGAGCACAGCAGTAGCAGTCAGTTCTGTGACACTAGGCCTGTGTGGCAGAGCATGGAAGGGTGTAGTCATGCAGAACTATAGTGATAGGTAACCCGCTGGTGAGGGGAACAGACTGGAAATTCTGTGGCCGTAAATGAGACTCAAGGATGGTACGTGTAGGAAAGAACTGCAGATGCTGGTTTAAATCGAAGGTAGACACAAACTGCTGGAGTAACTCAGCGGGACAGGAGAGAAGGAATGGGTGACGTTTCAGGTCGAGACCCTTCCTAGTATGGTATGTTGCCTTCGTGGTATCAGGGTTCTTATAGTGGCTGCAAAGCATTCTCAAGGGGGAGGGGGAACACCGGGAAGCCATTGAACATGTTGGCAAATAAGATAGGTAATAAAAGGGATAAGATCCTACAGAGTGGAAACAGAGAGTTTGATAAAAAGATTAAAAAGGACATTGAGGGTATTGCTCCCAGTACCACATGCTGGTGAGGGTAGGATTTGCAAGATAGGACTGATGACTGTGAGACTCAGATGGGACCAGGGCTTAGGATTTTGAACCATTGGTGTCTCTTCTGATACAGGCAGAACTGACCTGCGGAAAAGGGACAGGTTGCACCTGAATTGGGAGAGGAACAATATCCTTGCAGGGAGGCTCACTCATGCTGCTCTGGAGGGTTTAAACTAGAGTGACAGGGGGGTGGGAGTCAGAGAAGGTCAGCAAATGGAAGGCCTGTGGAGAAAGACATGAAGACAAGGGAGCTTGTCTGCAGAACAGCTGGTATTATGCTCAAGGGGGTGGGGTTGGACGTCCTAAGGCATATGAGGGTAGATACAGTTCCTGGGCCTGAGCAGATATATCGAAGGACACCATGCTAGAGAATGCTAGAGAATAAATTGCAGGAGTCCTGGCTGGGATATATGAATGATCATTAGACACGGGATAGGTGCCGAATGATTGGAGGGTGCCATATGTTTTGCTTCCAAGAAGGGCTTCAAGGAAACGCCTGCTAACTATAAACCAGTGAGCCTTACATGTGAGAGAAGCTGATTAGGGATTGGCATTGTGAGGATGTATATGGGAGATAGCGTCTCACGAATTTAATTGAGCTTTTTGATAATGTAACCAAGAAAGCTGATGAAGGCAAGGCCCATACATGTCTATATGGACTTCAGCAAGGCTTTTGGTAAGGTTCCACATGATAGGATGTTCGGGAAGGTTAGATTGAATGGCATTCAAGAATAACTAACTACCTAGATGCAGAATTAGTTTCATGAAGGAATCAGAGGGTGGGGGTGGAAGGTGCTGTTTAGTTTATATCAACAATTCAGAGGAGAATGTACAAGGCATGATTGGTAAGCTTGAAGATGATTCAATTCAATTCAATGATACTTTACTGTCATGTGTAACTAAGTACAGTGAAATCCTTTGCTTTTGCATACAATGCACAAAGTACGCAAAGAATCACCATGTATCTGGCGCCGACAAAGTTTCAAACTACTCATTGCAATCCTGATGGTGCCTGGTGTTCTCAGCCCGCTCCCCCCACCCCACCAGGTCCCCCTTGTCCTTGGCAGCCCGACCGCCTCTTGGCAGCTTGTCTCCTCTCCCCCTCATACGGTTCACCAGCGAGCCGTCCCTCTCCTCTCTGGTCCTTCAGTCTTCGCACTCCAGTTGGTGCCCCCCGGATCACCTCCTACCGGCTCTTTGTCCAGTGTTTGCCGGTCCGACTCTCTCCTCCTTCTGGTTCCCGGCCTTGGGGGGTGAGCGGAGATGAGCCTTGCACCCACTCTAGGTGTGTTCCATGTCTATCGACGCCAGTATCTTGGGGCCGAGTTCGGAGGCGGTTCCTCTCGAAAGGCTGCGGGGCCCGACGCTAAAGTAGGTGGAATTGTAGACAGGAAAAGTTATCAAAAATTACTGCCGGATTATAATCAGCTGAACAAGTGGGCTCAGGAATGGTTAATGGAGTTTAATGTAGATAGGTGTGTGTTGGATTTTGGGAAGTCAAACAAGGGCAGGACCTTCATAGTGAATGTTAGGCCCCTGGACAGTATTACAGAGCAGAGGGATGGAGGAGTACAGGTAAATAGTTATCTGACAGTGGCATCACTTGTGGACAGGGTGGTAAGGAAGGCTTTTGGTACTTTGGCCTTCTTCAGTCGAGGTACGAAGCATTGAATTTGGGACGATATGATACAGTTGTACAAGATGTTTAGTGAGGTTGCATTTGGAGTACTGTTCAGTTTAGGCCATCCTGCTATGGGAAAGTTTAGGCCACCCTGCTCGGCCGCGGGACTTAGCTGCGCACGGTACGGCCACGGGGCCTTCCATCGCCCGGCTCGGCCGCGGGATGTTTCAGCACCCAGTGCGGCTAGGCCGCGGGGACTTGGGCATGGGGAAGAGAGCGGAAGTTTTGTTGCCTCCATCACAGTGAGGGGGTGTTTGGAGTCACTGTGATGGATGTTTGTGTTGGGGTTATGTGTCTTGTGTTTCTTTTTTTTTTGTGTGACTGCTGGTAACGTAATTTCATTCGGTACCTCGGTGCCAAATGACAAATAAAGCTCTGTATTCTGTATTCTGTATTCTGAAAGAGTGCTGCGAAGATTTACAAGAATGTTGCCAGGACTCGAGGTGCCTGAGCTAAAAGCAAAGATCAGGGAAACTAAGACTTTATTCCTTGGCATGCTGGAGGCTAAGGGGTGATCTTATAGAGATGTATAACATGGATAGGAATCATTTAGAGATATATGGACCAAAAGCAGGTGAAGCTAACTTAGATGGGGCATCTTAGTCGACACTGATGAATTGGGCCAAAGGGTCTGTTTCCTTGCTGTTTCCTTTCTATAACTTTACGACTGGAAAAGGGTAGGATAATTATGGACAGTCAGCATAGCTTTGTATTTGTTAGGTCATCTCTTACTAATTTGATCGAGTCTTTTGAGGAGACGATCAGCCTTGATTGAATGGCGGAGTAGACTTAATGGGCCGAATGGCCTAATTCTACTATTCCTTATGACCATATGACCTGACAATAAAGGTGATTGAAGTGGATAAGGCAGTGAATGTTGTCTACATGGATTTTAGTAAGGCATTTGATAAAAACCCCATGGTAGGTTGATCTAGAAAACTAAGATGCACAGGACATGTGCAGCACGAATTTCGTGGGCCAAAGGCCAGTTCCTCTGCTATATTTTTCTATGTATTTTGCGGAGGGAAATTGGAAAACCACATGGTCAGGGAGACCAGGCAAACTTCAAAGATACAGCACTGGAGGTCAAGATCAAACTTCAGACTTTAGAGATACAGCGCAGAAACAGGCCCTTTGGCCCACCGAGTCCTCGCTGACCAGAAATCAGCCCGTACAGTAGCACTATCCTGCACTAGGGTCAATTAATAATTTTACCTCAGCCAATAAACCTCCAAACCTGTACGTCTTAGGAGTGTGGGAGGAAACCGGAGCACCCGGAGAAAACCTAGGTGGTCACCAACATACAAACTCTGTGTGGCAAGGAAGGAACTGCAGATGGTGGTTTAAACTGGAGATAGACACAAAATGCTGGAGTAACTCATCGGGACAGGCAGCATCTCTGGAGCGAAGGAATGGGTGATGTTTAGAGTCTGAAGATGGGTCTCGACCCGAAACGTCACCCATTCTCCAACGTCTCCATTTTGTGGCTACATACAAACTCTGTACAGAGAGCACCCACAGTCAGGATCGAACCCAAGTCTCTGGCACTGTGGAGCAGCAACTCTACTAGTGCATCATTGTGCCGCCCTGATCACTAGACCTGTGCGGCAGTAATACCTCCTGCAACACCTTGAAGCAACCGCCTGCAGAGTAAGGTCGTCTTTCTTCATGTTGTTTCCTGATATGCTGTGCATTTCCAGTATTTTCCAATTTTATGTCACACATTCTGAACCTCCGTGATTCTGCGCTTTCTCGAATATAATGTGTTGACAATCTTTGCGCCATTTTTATAGAGAAACAATTCCAAGCATAGACAATACTAATTTGAATCATTGGCTAATAGTTTTTTTTAAAAGTCAAGTGTGTAAGAGATGACTGTAAAAATTTAGGAGCATCAGACCATGGTATTCATTAATCCTTTCACATCCTCCATTCTGTTGAGGTCAAAAAGCACCATTAATTTCTGAAGAAGGGTCTCGACCCGAAACGTCACCCATTCCTTCTCTCCTGAGATGCTGCCTGACCTGCTGAGTTACTCCAGCATTTTGTGAATAAATACCTTTGATTTGTACCAGCATCTGCAGTTATTTTCTTATATTAATTTCTGTGATCCTGATTTGCTGGGAATTAAACCTAAATTGATCTTTGCCATTTCACCCTTCCCTATCGTAGCCAAGCCTGAACCACCAGAGCAACATTGGAATGTAAAAATAGTTTCAGTGTTCCTGAAAGTGTAGGCGCAAAAACGAAAGAGCATCCCCGGTAGCAACGCCTTCTTTCACCTTTTGACATCCCAAACCACACCTCAGCAGAAGCTTTCTACCAACAACTGATGCAGCGGCATTCAAGGAGGTACTCACGCAGATAGTCGGGTGTTTGGTCAAAGAGCAAACGTTTAAGGAGTGGTTGCAAAAGAGGACAAGTGGGGTAGAGAGGTGGGGAGTTTTGAGAAAGAATTCTGACCTTTAGATCTTCACCAGCTAAATCCACAATTGCCAATGGTAGAGAAGTTACACTCAACAAAACGGCAAATGCTGCAGCTGATTGGGGTTCAGATATTTCAGAGGATTTGAAGGCTGGATGAGCCTATATGGATATGAAAGGGCAAATACATGGAGGAATTTGAAATAATCTAGAATCCTTTACCCAAAACATTTCACTCTTTCACTTGGAACACTTGATTCTCTAGTCAAGATAGATTCATGTGGGAGTTGCCATTGATTCTCATGTCTTGCAAGTCTTCGGTTCCTCAGCGATTTCATAGCCCAGAACAACAACTGCAACACTGTAGACACAAGAGATTGCAGATGCCTGAAGCTAGAGCAAATATATATATTATTTGAGGAATGCAGTGGGCCAGGCAGCTTCTGGGAGGAAAGGAATTGTAAATACTTTGGGTTGAAATCCTGCTTTAGGACTGAGAGTGTAGAAGGAAGATAGCCAGTATAAAGAGGAGCAAAAGGAAGATAGCCAGTATAAAGTGGAGCAAAGGAGGGATGATGGAGTAGTAGATGGAGCCAGGTGAGTTTGGGGATGATGGTCAGAAGGAGCTAAGTGGGGGTAGAAGGGAGCAGAGTGTTTGATGCTGAGGGAAACAAATAAAACACGTGAGTTATGATCTTGCCCTTTCAAGGTAGTCAATCATCCAGACTGCAATGGCATTGCCCTTGTGTGCGGTTTTGATAACATGGTCAAGATCGGTGTGAAATGAGTGTTCATAAGTAATAGGAGCAGAATTAGGCCATTCGGCCCATCAAGTCTACTCTGCCATTCAATCATGGCTAATCTATCTCTCCTTCCTAACCACCCTATATCAACAACTAGAGAGTGGTGCTGAGCTACTATCTACCTCATTGGAGACCCTTAGATCATCTTTAATTGGACTTTAATGAACTTTATCTTGCAGTAAACGTTTACCATGTCTATACCTAATTGGCTTGATTGCAATCATGTCGTCTTTCCGCTGGCTGGTTAGCATGAAACAAAAGCTCGGTACACATGACAATAAACCAAATTAAACTAAACATTCCCTGCAATTATTTTGATTCACAAGCAAACATTTTATGTTTAACTGAATGCAAAACCGATTCTTTTTCAAATATTGCAAGCTGTAACTCCGTTTTGCAACAGGATTTTGTCTAAATCATTGATGACATGGTAAACAAGGTGTGCAAATTTACTGCATACAAAGTGAGGAAGATGCGAGCTAAATTATTTCAAGATTAAAAACCCGAATGAAGTATTAAACATGGTTTTGGCATAGATGAGCACCTTCTTGTGAATTTTGCACTGTGATAATCACTAGCTAATTGTGTACAGCGTCACATCTCTGAAATGTTAGCGCAAAGAAGCCAATTGGAGCTCTTGGACAGATACCAATCAGTTGTAATTGAGGCTGATCTGGATGTTTGGGGCTGTTTGGTGTGGGTTAATGCATCTTGGGGTCCAGGAGTAGGAAGAGAAAGGTCAGCTATTTGGTTGCTGACTGAAATCTTCAGTGGAAAGAAGGAAATTGTTATGTGGTGTAAAGTGAGATCCCATGGTGAGGCTGCAAAGAGGACAGAACTGGGTTGATTCTCTCAGCAGTAAGGAAAGCAGAAAAGAAAGCCTTTGACATGTTTCGGACAGCAGCTTCTGACATTGCTTTCAAGAACCATTGGGCTGCCTGGGCTCGCTAGTGCACCTAACGAGTTGGGAGGGAGGATCAGAAGCTGGGGCTGTAAACAGGCGGGGAGACGGTATGAGTCGGGGATGGGTCGGCAGGTCCGTCTGCTATATCGGACATCTATTAAAATGAGGGTTTACTGTTTTGTCTTAGGAGGGAAGATTAAGACCTTAGTTAATTCATGCATGATGGAGGGACATGACCAGAAAGAGCGCTGGCCACTCGCAATGCCACCTGTGGCCGCTCAGGGAATTTCAACTGACTTCACGTAATTTTGTCCGGATTATAGGATGGGGCCGACCATCACTTGCCAGAAAATTGGTGTTCAACCTGTATCCAACCAACATTGGTGTTCATCCATTCATTAAATAGAAATGATCTGTTAATTTTGTTTGATTGTAAAGTAAGGATATTTATTGGAAAACAGTTGCCTGATTTGTCACCATACAGTTATCCAGATGTTGGCTTATGTTATTTTCTTTCCCTCTCCAGTGTCAGGGCCAAACCTTTCAGGAGCATCTGGAACCAAAGTTCTGTTTCATCTTGGGTCAATGTATCCAAGGCAGTGGAGTGGGAAGGTTGTCTCCAGCAGTGTAACAACCTTGGTCCTGGCCCTGCTCCCATCACCAAATGCCAAGATTGGATGATATACTTTATCTTCCAAATGTTGCACGGTGGCACGGTGGCGCAGCGGTAGAGTTGCTGCCTTACAGCGAATGCAGCGCCGGAGACTCAGGTTCGATCCTGACTAGGGGGGCCGTCTGTACGGAGTTTGTACGTTCTCCCCGTGACCTGCATGGGTTTTCTCTGAGATCTTGGGTTTCCTCCCACACTCCAAAGACGCACAGGTTTGTGGGTTAATTGGCTGGGCAAATGTAAAAAAAATTGTCCCTAGTGGGTGTAGGATAGTGTTAATGTACGGCCTGTTTCTGCGCTGTATCTCTAAAATCTTTTTTTTAAATCTAAAATTCAGGATCAACTTGTGGCCTTCTTCTTACTGCTCAACCCACAGGTATGCATAATTTTAATACCAATTTTACATTTGGTGAATTTGAAGCATATGGCTTGAAGTTTATGGAATTCATAAAAACTTTAATGAACATGCTGTCATTTTACACCATGGCCAGAATAAACTGTGTCCACTGATGAATCATCAAAACTAGGCAATGTGTACGTAGGCTGGCCATGAAGAAATGCTTTAAGGGCACCTAGAGAAGTTAATTTATCCTGTGAATGAAATATGGAACTAGTTAACATAGAAAGCAATCAAGATGAAGAGTGTAGAGGAAATTAGATAAGTATTTGAGGGAGAAAGGGACTAAAGGATACATGGTTAAAATGCAGTATTGGGTCCCATATCCGAGGAAGGATGTGCTGGCATTGGGAAGGGTTCAAAGGTTTACGAGAATGATCCCAGGAATGATTGGGTAAACATATGATGACCTTATGATGGCGCTAACCTATACTCGCTGGAGTTTGGACAGATGAGGGGGGACCTCATTGAAACTTAGCGAATGATGAAAGGATAGAAACATACAAAAATAGGTGCAGGAGTAGGCCATTCGGCCCTTCGAGCATGGCTGATCATCTAAAATCAGTACCCCGTTCTTGCTTTTCCCCATATCCCTTAATTCCTTTAGCCCTAAGAGCTAAATCTAAATCTCTCTTGAAAACATCCAGTGAATTGGCCTCCACTGTCTTCTGTGGCAGAGAATTCCACAGATTCACAACTTTCTGCGTGAAACTTTTTTTCCTCATCTCAGTCCTAAATGGCCTACCCTTATTCTTAAACTGTGACCACTGGTTCTGGACTCCCCCAACATCGGGAATATTTTTCCTGCATCTAGCCTGTCCAATCCCTTTCAGTGACTGATGTACAAGCACACCTAGGTCTCGTTGCACCTCCCCTTTTCCTAATCTGACACCATTCAGATAATGATCTGCCTTCCTGTACTTGCCACCAAAGTGGATAACCTCACATTTACCCACATGGAGTGGGAGAGTCTAGGACCAGAGGGCGTAGCTTCAAAGTAAAAGGGCATATCTTAGAAAGGGGATGAGGAGGAATTTCTCTAGCCAGAGGTTGGTGTATTTGTGCAATTCATTGTCACAGACAGCTGTGGAGGCCAAGTCAAGGGATATTTTTAAGGTGGAGATTGACAGATTCTTGATTAGTTTGGGTGCCAAAGGTTAGGGGGGAGAGAACAGGAGAATGGGATTGAGAGGGAAAAATAGATCAGCCATGATGGAATGCGGATCAGGTTCAATGGGCCGAATGACCTAATTCAATTCCTATGTCTTATGGTCTTTTGTAGCTTATTTCCGCGCTGTATCTGAAATATGAAAAAATATAAATATAAAATATGAAATAAAGTAAAAATAACATTGTAACAGGCACGGAGTCGTTAAATACTGCCATGATTGAATAGTGGAGTAGACTTGATGCGTTGAATGGCTTAATTCTGCTCCTATGACTTATGCACGTGATTTTTTATATCACCATCATGCCCTCATCGACATCACAACCAATACTTTGAAACGGGGAAATTAGTGTAATTTAAATGATTGGTGCAACAACCATTTAAAAGACCCTGCCACAAGTTAAAGCTTTGAAAAGTTACTGAACAATTGTCATTCTTTTTTTAAGAGATGAGATGTCACCCTTTACTACATTTGACTCACTCGTGATTTCTGAGTTAATTAGTGTGAATAGCATGGGCTCTATGGCTGAATTTCCTTTTTTATAATTTAATTCACTCTTTTTTTCACTCTTTTCTATCACTTTTCATTTTACTTCTTGCATTCTTCTTGCTTTCCTGGTTTCTGGGTTTTTTTTCTTGCTCCATCTTTCTCTCTTTCTTTCCCTGTAACTTATCAAAGGTACTACAACTGGTTCTGAATCAAGACTCGGGTAGACAGATGCTGTGATCCCAGTTTGAGATGGCGTGGATATTGATGGCTTTGTAGATTGAGTGCAAGGTCCAACAACAGAAATCCAACTAAAGCGCAAGGATGCAAGAGTGACGGAAGTAAAGATAATAAACATCTGATGAAAACCTGTAATTCAATAACTTTATGTTCACATCTACGTATTGACCTGAACGTCTAGTTTTGGTAGCAATGTTAATGTTATAATAATAATAATGTTAATAATGATTCACCCTTCCAGTTTTTTTTTCAGGTAAATGATGCTGATAACAAAGGGATACTTGATGGCAAATGGAATGAACCTTATACTGATGGCAAGTACCCTTGTTCATTGGATGGAAGTGGTACAATTCTAAAGTTATTATGTGAAAGAGGGTACCAAATGAGGGCATCTGAACAAATACTCAACAGATCAATCTGAAGAAGGGTCTCGACCCGAAATGTCGCCCATTCCTTCTCTCCTGAGATGCTGCCTGACCTGCTGAGTTACTCCAGCATTTTGTGAATAAATACCTTCAATTTGTACCAGCATCTGCAGTTATTTTCTTAAAGATTTAGTACATTCGACTATTTTCAAAAATATTTTTTTTTATAGTGTAATCACATTATAAATTATTTCCTCATGTCTAAATAATTTATCATGTCTTGATTGGTTCATTATAGACAATGTCGTATGTTTGCTGCAGTGGCCCCCACAAGGGGGAAAGGATTTATTTTCCTTTAGGATAGGAAAAGGATTTATTTCTGAAATTGAATCTAAACTGAACTTCTAACTATATCAAAGTATTTGGAACATGTTTACATGATCTATTTAGACACGATAAATTGTTTAGACGTGCAGAAATAATTTGTAATATGATTACACTATAAAATTGACTATTTTTTAAAATAGTAGTCGATCATACTAATTCTTTGATCTGTTGAGTATTTGTTTAGATGCCCGAGTTGTAATCAATATCGTAAATGATAATTGAAACATGAACAACATTAGCTCGGATTTTGTGAGGGAAAGCTCAAGGCAGATTTCACTTTAGACTTTAGAGATAAAGTGAGGAAACAGGCCCTTCGGCCCACCAAGTCCACACCGACCAGTGATCACCCCATACACTAACACTGTCCGACACACTAGGGCGTGTGGAAGCCAACGTGTGGAAGCTTTTTCGAGTGGAAGCTTTTTATGGAAGCCAATTAACCTACAAACCTGTATGTTTTGAGAGTGTGGGGGGAAACTGGAACACCCGGAGAAAACCCATGTGGTCACAGGGAGAATTTACAGACTGCGCCATACAGACAGCACCCGTAGTCAGGATCGAACACGGGTGTCAATAATACCAGTGCCCAAGAAGAGTAAGGTGGCGTGCCTCAATGATTGTCAACTGGTGGCACTAATGTTCACGGTGATGAAGTGCTTTGATAGGCTGGTTATGGCACATCAACTCCTTTCTCAACAAGAACCTTGATCCATGACAATTTACTAACCACAACAATAGGTCAACAGAGGATGCGATCTCACTGGCTCTCCACTCTGCACTGGACCACTTGGCGATAAAAACACATACGTCAGGCTGGTGTTCATAGACTACAGCTCGGTGTTAACACCATCCGCTCCAAGTTGGTCACCAAGCTGATGGAATTGGGTCCCTGCACATCTCTCTGCAACTGGATCCTTGAATTCCTTATCAATAGACCACAATCTGTACAAATTGGCAGCAACACTTCCTCCTCAATAACCATCAGTATGGTAGCACCTCAAGGCTGTGTGCTCAGCCCCCTCATTCTATACTCATGACTGTGTAGCCGGTCACAGTTCGAACTCCTTCTTTAAGTTTGCCAACGACACCACCGTGGTTGGATGAATTACAGATGATGATGGTCGGAGTATAGGAGGGAGATCGATCGACTGATCAAATGGTGCCAGAACACTAACCTTGCTCTCAACTTTGGTAAGACCAAGGAACTGATTGGAGAAAGAACAATGTTCCACAAACCTATCTTCATCAACGAGAGTGGTGCGGAGAGTCAAAAGCTTCACATTCCTGGTGCGCACATCTCTGAAGATCTGTCCTGGACTTGATGCACATTGATGCAATCATAAATGAAGTCCACCGACGCCTGCCTCTACATCCTTAGAAGATTGAGGAGGTACGTCGACGAATACTCTCTTGAAGTTCTACATATGTACAGGAGAGAGCATATTGACTGGTTGCATCACAGCCTGGCCGGCAACTCAAACATCCAGGAAAGAAGAAGATTGCAAAAAGTGGTGAACACTGCCCAATCCATCACAGGTACTCACATCAAAGGATCTACCAGGGTCGCTGCCTCGAAAAGGCAGGCAGCATCATCAGAGACCCACACCATCCTGGCCACGCTCTCATCTCACTAGTGCCATCGGGAAGAAGGTATCGGAGCCTGAAAAGTGTATCGTCCAGGTTCAGGAACAGCTACAACCACCAAATAGGCTCTGAACTACATAGACTTGGGAACATATTTTTTGCACTATAATTGTCTATTTATATATATATCATATTTCTAAATATATACCCTTAAGAAGGGTCTCGACCCAAAACATCACCCATTCCTTCTCTCCAGAGATGCTGCCGGTTCCGCTGAGTTAGTCCAGCATTTTGTCTATTTTTGGTATAAACCAGCATCAGCAGTTCCTTCCTACATATATATAGTATATATACCCTGTTGTTTATTATGGTTATACAGAGTACTATGTTTACATATCTGCTTCAAGTTAGAATTTCATTGTTCTGTTTTGGGACACATGACAATAAAACACTCTTGGTCTTGGTCTCTTGGTCTTGCTTTTATCTTCAAGGTTTTCAGTTGGGATCTTGCAATGCTGAATCCCAAAAGAGTGGATTACAGTTTAGGCAGCAAAATTGAAATCCCATTCATGTCAGGCATCCACAAAAAAAATCATGACAAAGGTTAAAACATTCACAATTAACAAAGCATTCAAACACATCTTAGTACTTTAATGCTAATTAAAATAACCCAAAACGTCACTTATTCCTTTTCTGCTGCTTGATCTGCTGAGTTACTTCAGCACTTTTTGTCCCTTTGTGTATTAACCAGCAACTGCATCGTTTGTTTCTACTACTTGATACAACCTTGGTTATAGTGGATAATCGGCAATAATGGACATTATCTCCCCCCTCCATTACAATGATAGTTTAGTGCTTGTATGAAACTCAATCTTCCAATCCAGCTTTAATTCACTAGACAATAGGTGCAGGAGGAGGCCATTCGGCCCTTCGAGCCAGCACTGCCATTCAATGTGATCATGGCTGATCATTCTCAATCAGTACCCCGTTCCTGCCTTCTCCCCATACCTCCCCATACGTAAGTCTACCATCACTTAGCAGAATTGTTCTATTTGTGTCGTGATTGTTTCTGACTGTAATTGTTGAGTTCACAATGAGAAATGAGACACAATGCATCTGACCTGGGGTTTTCAAGATTACATCTTCAAACTCCACACATTTTGATAGTGGCACCTTGCTACATCTCTTGATAAACACATATCTGCCCATAATCAAACAGCCATACTCATGTTAAGATGTTGATTGTTAGCTTTCTTATTAATGTTCATATTGCTACATTTTCCATTATTGCTGCCTCTTCATAAGTGATAGGAGCAGAATGAGGCCATTCATCCCATCAAGTCTATTCCACCATTCAATCATGGCTGACCTCTTAACCCCATTCTCCCCATAACCCCCGACACCCGTACTAATAGAGAATCTATCTATCTCTGCCTTAAAAATATCCAATGACTTGCCTCCACAGCCTCCTGTGGCAAAGATAGATGATTTTAAAGTCTAGGATAGACAGGGATGTGAGGGGAGAGAGCAGTGTTGAGGAAGGAGAGTTTTGCGCCCAGCTGTGTAGCATTGGGAGATCAGGATAGCTCTGAGTGTCTGCAGCTCAGCAGCCTACTTGCTGTGCTCAGTGCAACTCCACCAGGGGAAAACACTCCCAGACCTGACCACATCTTCCTGCAGTCTGCCATCTCTAACTCCAGAATGACGGACGCTACTTCACTTGAGTTGAAAATATGGGTTCAACTACTGTGCTGATGAATTCAAAACAGTCATGAGGGAATAGATAAGGTGAATAACAGAGTATTTTAGCCAGGGTCGGGAATTTAAAAAAAAAAAGGAGGACATAGGTTTAAGGTGGAGGTACAAGATTGAATAGGAACCTGAGGGGCAATTTTCTCACACAGAGAGAGTGGTGGGTGTAAGGAACGAGCAGCCAGAGGAGGTAGTTGAGGCAGGTACTATCACAACATTTAAAAGACATTTGGCTGGGTACACGGATAGGAAAGTTTTAGAAGGAGATGGGCCAAAGGTGGGCAGGTGGGATTGGTTTAGATGGGGCATCTTGGTTGACATGGACGAGTTGGGCAGAAGGGCTTGTTTCAATGCTGTGTGACTGATTGTGCACAACCCGCAGGCACTGCCACTTTCATTTCACTGCACATCGTGTATGTGTATGTGACAAATAAATTTGACTTGACTTGACTTGATTCAATATGTAGGATCAGGACCGGCCTGTGTGTGGGGACGCTCTGGAGAGGCGTGAGAGCCACCATGTGGCGATAGAGGGGATGACTCAGCTGGAAACCAGGAGCACAGATACAGGAGAAACAGAGGTGCTGATTCATTTTTGGAAATGTTCAGAAGTTTTTTGTTTGTCATCCCTGCCCATTCAAAGCCCACTTTTTGCAGCCTTCTTCATTCCTGGGTGTTTGAGTTACCATGCCAGGCAGTGATGCAACCAGTCAATAGACACTCTACTATAGAAGCTCGATAGAGCATTCAGCGGCATACCAGAGCTTCTTCTGAGAAAAAAGCATTGATGATGAAAAAGAAGCATTTTTGTGACAATGAAGGACAACCGCATGTAACATCTCATATTTATTTCCTCACTAGAGAAAAATAGGTCATTTAGCTCATCAGCATCATGAAGCATCCCACAAGTCCTATTTTGCACCCCCTGTTGTGTACATGTTGTTAAAGGTCGAGACGGTGAGATTGGTAACAGTCTGGGAGATGGTGGCCTGGTAGTTGTCCATGGTGTCGTGGTCACGTTGTAGGTATGCAGATGTGCTTGAGACCCGATGCCTGCCTTAACACAGTAGAGGTCAGCTTGCCGGATTACAACAGCACAGGGATTGGTCTCTGATGAACGAAGCACTCATCTATTTTCATTGCCAAATCAACACAAACATATCTCTTTTTGCATTGCAGGGATTTCCATGTCTAGGTAGAGGATTGGATGGCTCAAAATGACCTGGTGCCAGGTTATGGTGGTTGACCGGTATTGGACCGAACACCACAGGAGAAGCGTGAGGGTAAAGACGGAAAAGAATAGTGGCTCACAGCATAGGTTATAAATAGAAGTCAGTCATCAGTGAATATCAGAAAACAGTTTGATTGCAAGGATATTTTACCGCAAAATAGTCTGTTCTTCAGACAATGTGAAACTCTTTTCATAATTTTCACTTAACTAACGCTTTATGGTCATATTTGGTATCAGACTGGTAGGGAGAGTTCAGAGATCACAATCCTAGGCTGGATCGCGTGACGGAGAAAAACGGGATTATTAACTCTCTCCCTTTAAGTAACAGTCTGGGAGATGGTGCCTGGTAGTTGTCCATGATGAAAAACAAGCATTTTTGTGACAATGAAGGACAACTGCATGTAACATCTCATATTTATTTCCTCACTAGAGAAAAATAGGTCATTTAGCTCATCAGCATCATAAAGCATCCCACAAGTCCTATTTTTCACCTCCTGTTGTGTACATGTTGTTAAAGGTCGAGACGGTGAGATTGGTAACAGTCTGGGAGATGGTGGCCTGGTAGTTGTCCATGGTGTCGTGGTCACGTTGTAGGTATGCAGATGTGCTTGAGACCCGATGCCTGCCTTAACACAGTAAAGGTCAGCTTGCCGGATTACAACATACTTTTATTGGGTGAGAACCAATACTCCCCTTGAAACTCCCCTTCATACTTTTCCTGGGCGAGAACAAGTTAATTAGCAAAGGTTGATACAGCGTTGTTCAGTAGACACCAGGAATTGCAGATGCTGGAAACTTGAGCAAAATACACAAAGTGCTGTAGTAACTCAGTGGGTCAGTTAGCATCTTTAGACAACACGAATAGGTGACATTTTGGGTTCCGAAACGTCACCTATCCATATTCTCAATTGATACTCCATCTTTGAGTTGCCCTGACCTCGGATGCTGTTTGTGCAATTTACAGGCAGCTGATGCAAGTCTGTATGAGAGAATAAGTTGAATGGGGACCGAGAAATGAGGAGATCTGAAATAGGATTAAAGAGATTACACCCCTGGGAAACAGCTTGGACTTTATTGGCCAAATGGCCTCATTCTGTGGTAGGTTGCACCAAGCGCAGCAAGAATTGTTATTGCCTCACAGTTCCAGTGATCTAGGTTTAATCCTGAGCCCCAGTGCTGTCTCTGTGAGGTTTGCCTGGTCTCTTTTGGCTGCATGGGTTTCCTCCGAATGGTCTGGTCTCTTCCCACATCCCAAAGACAAAGGACCTCATGAACTCACGAATCATCACCTAATAGACCTAGGAGAATGTAAGAATAATATACAAAATGTTAGTGCAGGCATATGAGTTGACCCTTTGAAGGGGTAAGGGAAAGAAATAAAAGTATTGACATTTCCAAACCTAATCAGCCAGCTCAAAAATGTTTCAGCATTCACAAGACAGCGGTCAAGGGAATGGGAAGATGGGCTTCAAAACCATTTTCTTCCACTAAGCCATGGACTGTCAATGTAGCTCAGAACCACGGTGGTTGAAAATGTGTGAAATAAAATTGGAAATTGCTGGAAATGCACAGCATGTGAGGAAGCAATGTGAAGATAGAAGTCATTAATGGAGAGAAATAAGGAAATTTAAAAAACTATGTTCTGTAGTAACTCAGCGGGTCAGGCAGCATCTCTGGTAGACATGCATAGGTGACTTTTTGGGACAGGACTTTTCTTCTGACTAATTATAGTGGGGAGGGGGGTGGGAAGAAAGCTAGAAAAGATGTGGGGGCTGGACAAAGACTGGCAATTGCATTTTACTAAATTGCCACAGTTTTTGTCCTCCTCCTACATTCAGCGTGAAGAAGAGTCCCAACCCAAATCATTACCTATCCATAGTCCTCCAGAGATGTTGTCTGAACCACTGAGTTACTCCGGCACTTTGTAATTTTTTTCTGTAAACCAAAATAAATTCATATTTGTAAATTAATATTTCAGAAGATTGACCTAATATCGGAGTGACTGAGGGTATGGTTTCCATCTGCCCCAGAGCAGCTCCCCTTCTCATGGCACAAGAAATGCAACTCCTCTTCCCTCTCCCATCGGGAAAATGTACAGAAGTGTGAAAACGCACACCTCCAGGGACAGTTTCTTCCCAGCTGTTATCAGGCAACTAAGCCATCCCACCGCAACCAGAGGGCAGTCCTGAATTACTATCTATCTCATTGATGACCCTCGGACTAACTTTGATCGGAATTTACTGGCTTTATCTTGCACTAAATGCTATTGCCTTATCATGTATCTGTGCACTGTGAATGGCTCGATTGTAATCTTGGATTGTCTTTCTGCTGACTGATTAGCACGAAAGAAAAGCTTTTCACTGGCACACGTGACAATAAACTAAACTAAACTAAACCAATCTACGATTTTACCCTTCTTCTAGATGCAACATGTTCAGTGTTTATGTCAGATTTCCAGCAGTGGCAGATTTGTTTTTGTTTTTGAAATTCAGTAAATGTGCGAATATCTGAAGAAGTGACCTGACCTGGGATGGTGCTTATCTATTCCCTCCCCAAATGCTGCCAGACTTGCTGAGTTCCTCTAGTAGGTCTGGCAGCAAATCTGATAATGTCATGGTTACCGGTGTTCAAAATGAAGCAGATGACACGGAGAATTCTTCAAGAAGTTAAAAGCCTTTATTTGCAAACAACGGCTGGAACAATCAGGATGTCAACCATCTGACTGCCCACTTAGTACACCGGGCAGCCTATTTTTATAGGATTCTTCCAGCCTTATCTTCTTTTCCTTATCTCGCCCTCATACTCCTCTTTACAGTTATTCATCTCTTTGCAGTCACCCTGTTTACCCTGCCACCATTAAACCCCACTCATTGATGAATGTCTGTTTTTCTTCACATGTTGCCTTCCACTCTGCCACCATTAAACTTTCAAGTAATCACCCCACTCATTGATGAATGTCTGTATTTCTTCACTTGTCACCTTTGTCTTCTATCCTGGTTCATCCATCAATGTTTCTCCTCCTCCTGAGCAGCAGTCACAGACACGTGTCAAGGGTAAGGAATGTCTAGAGCGCCTTAATTAGTTACAGAGAGGCGCCTAATGCCTAAGTAGTTACAAACCTTAAACAACAATGTCTAATGTATAAAATAATATCGTATTATCTCCCATATTTCCCCCCTTTGAGACCTACACGGTCTCACAGAAAAAGAAAACCACAAAAATGCACATGTTGTTAACTCAAATCATAAATCCACTCTCAACCATTCGCCCCCCAACTTAGGATTTTACAAATAATGTGCAGTTTGTCAGTGTTCTCCTTCCATCATGCTAATATCCTGGGTCACTCGGCCAAAAACCTACCCCCATATGTCTAGGGTAGGAAAAAAGACCCAGCTTCCCTTACAACTACATTCTTAGTAATTCTCCAGAGTAAATTGCTCATCAGTATAGTATTCGATCGGAGGGATCTGTTTCTCTTGGAGGTGAATTGTGCCTGTATCCTGGAACAACGGCAGCTGATTCGCAGTAGCTTTCACTAGAAGAGATTTAATACATGGAAAAACACAACACAATACAATAGAAATTATAAGTAGGGTGATTCCGATAGTCATCCCGACTTTAACCAACCACGCTCCCCATCCGCCTAGAATGTTTTCTAGCCAGCCAAAGAGTTGGTGCCCGTAACCTGCATTCTGTTTAACCTCTTTCCTCAGATTTCTCAATTTTTCCATTGCTTTAGTGAAAAGCCCATCCGGACTGGTGTTATTGGGTATAAACGTACAACAGTGTTCCCCAAAAAGGACACAGACCCCTCCTTTCTCAGCATGTCCACATAGTCAATAACCAGGTGCCTAAATGGTCCTTCGGGCACAGGTATATGTCCTATAGGTGTTGTTATTCCCTTTCTAACATTGTTTTGAGCACATATCTCACATTGTGACAAAATCTAATCTACTGAAGCCTGTAGATAGGGTGATCAAAATCCATCTCTCTTTATCTTCCTTAACACTTCCCCTCTTGCACAGTGGTCTAGCCCATGCGCTTCTGAGATGAGAATGGTCAGCAGAGGTGTAGGTGCTACCAGCAAACCTTCGTCCGTAGTCCACAGGCCCTCTGCATTCTGTTTGGCTCCCCTCTGTCTCCACATTGTTTGTTCAGCTAAAGTAGCCCTACCTTGCATCGCAACTATATCCTCCTGTGTGGGTTGCAGGTCCAAATTTACCTGCGGGGCAATAATGGCTGATTGGCATCCAGACGCTTTTCTGGCTGCTTCGTCTGCGGCATGATTGCCCTTTGTGATCATGTCGTTTCCCTTTTTATGTGCCTGGCATTTAACGATAGCTAGTGCCTTAGGTTTAGTCAGTGCCCCTATTAGGTCTGAAATTTGCTGAAAATGCTGTATGGGGTCCCCATTGCTTTTCTTGAAGCCACGCTGCTTCCATACTGCCCCAAACAGGTGACAGACCCCATGTGCATATGCTGAATCTGTGTAAATGTCAGCTTTCTCACCCTCCATCATTTCACACACTGTTGTTAAAGCCTTAATCTCTGCTAACTGGGCTGAACAAGGTTGTGGGCAAGCTTCTAATCCGATTGTTTGAAAACCTGATTGGTCCTGCTGCACTACTGCAAATCCTGCATGATTGCCATCATAATCCCTATAGCATGAACCATCCACAAACAAAACTTTCTTGTCCTCATCATTCAATGGTTCTGATTGTAAGTCCGCCCTTAATTTAGAAAAAAACATCGTTTCCCCAACACAATCATGGGGTTCCCCCTCATAGTCAAGCGGAACATAATCAGCTATGTTACTTGTGGTGCATCTTTGTATTGTAATGTCTGGGAATGTCAACAGCATTTGAAATGCTATTATTCTGGCCGGTGTTAATACAAACTTCCCCTTCTCCAACAGCTCTACTACTTTATGGTGTGTATATATAGTTACAGGATAGCCGATGGTTATAGATGAGGCTTTGTTGTACGCATAGTGCAACGCAGCCAGTCCCTGATAGCAGGGTGGGTAACCCTGCGCCACCTCATCTAATTTTGTACTGTAGTATGCCACAGGCTGCTTAGCTTTACCTATGCCTGTTTCCTGCATCAGTACTGCTGCAGCGTAGCCCTCCTGCCTGTTGGAAACGTATAAGTGAAAGATTCTCTCATAATTTGGCAGGGCCAGGGCTGGGGCTGACTGTAACTCTCGCTTAATGGTGTTAAAAGCTGTCTCCGCCTCCTCATTCCATTGTAAAACGTTTCTCAAATTTGTGTGTCCTGCTTCCTTCAGTATTTTTCTCAATGGCATCACAATTTCAGCATATTCTCCAATCCAGTCTGAGCTATATCCAGACATTCCCAAAAATGTCATCATTTGCTTTACTGTCCGAGGCTTGGGAGTTTTAATTATTGCCTCAATTTGATCTGGTGCTATAGCCTTTACTCCCTTGGAGATCAACCGTCCTAAATATTCTACCTGTTGCTTACAAAACTGCAACTTTTTCCTGGACACTTTATGGCCTCCGTCTGCCAGCCTTTCTAAAAGAGTCAGGGTGTCTTGCTCACATTGCTCCTCACTTTCAGAGCAGACCAACAAATCATCCACATATTGTATTAACGTACTACGTAGGGATATACCTTCCAAATCTGTCTTCAGTACCTGATTGGAAACATGAGGCGAGTGTTTAAATCCCTGCGGCATCCTAGTATAAGTATATTGAATGCCCCTGTAAGTAAACGCAAACAAAAACTGCCATCTTTCCGCTAACGGCACGCTAAAGAATGCTGAGCAGAGATCAATCACTGAAAAGTACGCAGCCTCCGGTGGAATGTTAGTCAGCAGTGTGTGTGGGTTTGGAACCACTGCTGGCCAATCTCTCACTACCTCATTGACTGCTCGTAGATCATGCACTAATCGCCACCTTGACTTGTCTGCTTTTAAAACTGGTAATAGCGGGTTGTTACAGGGACTTTTTGTTCTAACAAGTACTCCCGCTTCCAACAGACCCTGTATAGTTATTGCTATGCCTTCCTCTGCTTCTGGCTTTAAGGGGTATTGTGGTCTCCTTGGCGGAATCGCCCCTTGTTTTAGTTCTATTTCTACTGGGTTTGCGGATTTCACTTTCCCGACATCTGTATCATGTTGTGACCATAAGCCATGTGGCAGCCTGTTGAACATGTTTTCCTTTGTCTGACCTTCTCCCTTCTGTACTAAAAAGAGATGGTGCTGGGGGCTAATTTCAACCTCTTTTGTTGTTCCCATCATATCTATGCTCACCTCTATCTTGACATAATTATCGTCCTCAGATTTCCATACCTTCGATGTAACTTTTTTCCAGTTAACCATAGTGTTTACTTGCTTCATCATGAGCCCCAAGTCCCTGGACTGATGTCCCTTATTTACTAGTAATGTCACATGAGGTGCAGCTCCTGGCACCCTATACCACTTGTCAAGAAAGGTGTTCCATTTAATTTGCAAGGCTGCCCCTTGTTTTCCAATTGTTATGGCTTCTGCCCTTAGGTGCTGCTGGCCGCATGCTCCCAGGCACCACAACCTCTCTTGCTCTATGTCCTGGGTCTCGTCAAAACGTACCGTACAATGTAGCTCAGTTTTGGGCGGGGTTGCTTCAGGTAATATGGTCATTACTCCCTCTTTCCATCTGTTCCACGTATTCCAAATTTGATCTTCTATATTTCCTACCCAAAATACATTAGCTTTTCTAGCTTCCCCCATAAACAGCTGGGTATTCAATTTCTCCACATTCAGGCCATTTCTGGTACATTCTAACTTTAATTCCAGTTTCAACAAGGCATCCCTGCCTAGCAGATTAATGGGGGTTCCTTTGGACACTAATACTGGCAATACTATTTCTCTATTGCTCATTTTTAAACTTACGGGGGTTGTGCATCGTGTTAACTGTGTTTTTCCCGAGAACCCTACAGTTTTAACAAATTTTCCTGACATGGGAAGGTGGGAGGCATACTGCGGCTGCACACAAGTATATGTAGCTCCAGTATCTATCATCATAGGTGTTAACCGCCCTCCCAAATTTACCTGAACCATGGGTTCCTCTTCTGCCTGTCGCGTTATCATTGGGTAAAGTCCCTTCCCATCCGGGTTCTCTGGGCACCCCTAGTATCTAGCATAGGGGTTCATGAGTCCAGGCGGGCCTCCTGCCGAGCCCGCTAGGGCTTGCCCTGGGTTAAAACCCTGCTCATCCCCTGTGGGTCCCTGTTGGTACGGGCCGTGGCACGGTCGGTGTGGGCAGTTCCTCCTCAGGTGCCCTACCTGATTACATCCCCAACATATTCTATCAACTACCTGTCTACTTACTGGCCTTCCTCTTCCCCTTCCTTGTGCTCCCCCTTGAGGGCCCCAATCCTGTCGGGGCTGATTCCCTGATCTGATTTGCCCCTGATAGGACATTTGAGGGGAAGCTCCCCCAAAGACATTTATTATTGGCATGGGATTCTCTGGCCTCTGCCTGGCTCTGTCATAGGACTCACTGTGCATTGGTGTATCGTTCACTTCTGCTGTTTCAGCCAGGTCTGCTGTTACTGCCAGAAATTTCTTTCCTTTTTCACGCTCTTTCTTTTTCAGTTCTTCTAGTTGCATTTGCATCAACTTTCTCTGCACCTCTTCTTGTTGGTTCACCATTTTTTGTCTCTCCTTACGACATTTGTCGACTGCATGAACCAGGTGGTCCCTGAACTGGGAGTGGGATATGGTTGACAATTCCACCACCTCCTCCAGTCTGGACTTAACTCGAGGAGACATTGCGTCCACTATAGCGGTCCGAAACAAAGCGGTCATCAACTCGTTACCGTCTATGTTTTGTTCGGTTTCAAGTCTCCACTTTTTCAGTTGATCCTCCAGATAAGCCGCTGGGTTCTCAGTGTCCCCCAGCGGGTCTCCTTTCAATGTCTTTAAGTCCACCTTGAGCGGGTAACAGTCTCTGAGGGCCTGCCATACCCTCTGCCTGACTTGATCAAATGGCGTGCCATCAATCATCGGGTTACTTGCCGCGTTTTTTATCCCAGCCATTTCACATAGTTCTGCTAATTTCGTGGTTCCTATTACTTTCACCAGTAGTGCCTTCAAATCTCCCATAGCCAATAATCGTCCTGTAGTTTCCTCCTCAAAGGCCCTAATCCATTTTCCTGCCCCGTTATATATACTGGGCAAGGTGTTTTTCAGCCCTTCTAGGTCTCGGGTTGCCCAAGGAATATACTGAGTTTGTCCTGCCTTTTTCACAAGTAACGGCATCATTCCACCCTTCAGCTCCTGTCCCTCGCTTGCCATCTCTTGTTGTGGTTCTACCTCTATGCTTTCCCACCTCATTCCTTCCTGGGCGTACCCCTCGCTTTCCTTTCTTTCTCTTTCTATAGTTTTTTCCATCTCCCTTATCTCAATCTCTAAGCGCTTCATGGATGCCTTTATTTCCCTTCTACGCTCCCTTGTTATTTCGCCATCACTTTCTAATTCTGCTTCACTCTCACAGTTTTGCCCTCTCTCTGATGCCTGCTGATTACTTGCCTGTGATTCTGTGTTGTTGTTTCCCTCACACCCCTCATCTGCTGCCTGACGGGTCTCATAAATCTTTCTGTCCCTGAGGTCCCTGAGGTCCTGCAACCTTCTAATGTCTCCTTCTAGTTCCCGTTCCTCCTGCTTCATCCTTTCCTTTTCTCGCTGTCCCCTTCTTTGTCTATATTCCTTTATGTCTTGCCCATTCCTCCAAACTTCGACTTCTCCCTCTATCTCCACTATCCCTTTCACCAAAGGGCACTGCTTTATTCCGTCCTGGCTGGAATAGGGAGGGGGATACCCAGGGTCCCTTAGGCTGGGGTACAGAGTTGATTTTTTCTCCTGAAGCTCCTGACTTTCATGCTGTTTTGGGGGTTTTTCACCCTTGTTTGGGGTGGTGTTCTTTTCCTGGTATGCTTTCCTCAGCCTTTCTCCTTCTATTCTAAACAATTTAAGCACGCCTAGTTCTTTTTCCTTTTTCATTACTCGGGTTTCTGATTTATCCTTAGGCTTATAGTTCTTAATTAACACTTCCATTTCATCATACATATTTATATCAAAATGTATATCAAAATTTATATCAAAATTTCTATCATATTTATATCATTCCGTGGGCCATTACGTAACCAATTTTTTTGTCTTTTTTTCCCATTTTTCAGTGTTTTTTAATATCCTCTTTGGATATGGGGAATTTCTTACTTAGTATTTCAACTGCAGTTATTTTATTCATTGTACTTGTCTTATTTTAGTGCACTTGGTCAGTCAGTTTAAATGCAGTCCTTATTCTCACTTTGTTCCATCTCTATAGTCACTATACTACCTACTACGCTATTTCTATTTTCTACAGTTCTACTATATTCCTTTAATATTTTGCAATTTTTATTTTTTATGTTATCCAATTATTCCAATTTTTTGATCCTGCCCGTACAGACCCCTAGCTAACCAGAGTAATCCCCGGTTAACTAGAGCGGTATCCACAGGACTTTTTATCCTGCCCGTCCAGACCCCTAACTAACCAGAGTGATCCCCAGTTAACTAGAGCAGTATCCACAGGACGCCTCGTCTATTCAGTCCCCTATCCTCTTAGGGCGGTATCCACAAGGTCTTCTGATCCTGCCCGTACAGACCCCTAGCTAACCAGAGTGATCCCTAGTTAACTGGAGCGGTATCCACAGGACGTTTTATCCTGTCCGTCCAGATCCCTAGCTAACCAGAGCAATCCCCAGTTAACTAGAGCGGTATCCACAGGACGCCTCATCTATTCAGTCCCCTATCCTCTTAGGGCGGTATCCACGAGGTCTTAGTGACGTCACAAACTCTTACTCAACTAAATCTACTTTCTTAACTTATCTATTTTCTACTTACCCCACTGCGCAGCCTTCTTGAGCAATCCTCCGGGTCTCTTTTTAGAATAGTTTAGACAGATTCTTTGGATCGGAGAGGCCCTTGGACCGCCTGGGCGCTCCTGTGCCACCAGTGGTCCCTCGTTTTCAACAGGCTATTAGTCCAAATAAAGCGGAAAACCGCCTACCTTTTTTGCGGGTGGCCACCCTTTACCTGTTGAACCGGGGAGCCCCTGACGGGCTTGGAAGCGCCTTTAGCTTGTCATCCGTTATCGAACGGGCCTCTTTCCGATCCTGCTGACAACGCCAATTTTGTCGTGGTTACCGGTGTTCAAAATGAAGCAGATGACACGGAGAATTCTTCAAGAAGTTAAAAAGCCTTTATTTGCAAACAACGGCTGGAACAATCAGGATGTCAACCATCTGACTGCCCACAGTACACCGGGCAGCCTATTTTTATAGGATTCTTCCAGCCTTATCTTCTTTTCCTTATCTCGCCCTCATACTCCTCTTTACAGTTATTCATCTCTTTGCAGTCACCCTGTTTACCCTGCCACCATTAAACCCTACTCATTGATGAATGTCTGTTTTTCTTCACATGTTGCCTTCCACTCTGCCACCATTAAACTTTCAAGTAATCACCCCACTCATTGATGGATGTCTGTATTTCTTCACATGTCACTTTGTCTTCTATCCTGGTTCATCCATCAATGTTTCTCCTCCTCCTGAGCAGCAGTCACAGACACGTGTCAAGGGTAAGGAATGTCTAGAGCGCCTTAATTAGTTACAGAGAGGCGCCTAATGCCTAAGTAGTTACAAACCTTAAACAACAATGTCTAATGTATAAAATAATATCGTAATATCTCCCATAATAAAAGAAAATCGAGATGCTGTCTGACCAGTTGAATATTTTCAGTGCCTTTTTAAATTTCATTTTTGATCAGAATCAACTCATTATGTTAAAGAATTTATTTTATCTCTTTTCAAACTCAAATACGTATTATATGAAACATTTTTCATTTGGTTAGTGAGCTTTTTCTCAGAGGAAATAGTCTCAAATTTCGACTTAACTTTCAACATCTCCAGAAAATCTTTTCTACTCTCAATGGCCGACTGCCAAAATGGCAAATAAAAATGAGACAGCAAACAAAAAAATAAAAATATTTATTTTAGTTATAATATGATAAAGCTATCATTCAGCACTTAGAGAATAGTGTCTGAAGATTACATGGAAAATACCAGTATTCTTTTCATTTCTTCACACCCCTCTCCCACCTCTGTTGGCTGACCTCTGCCTGCCAAATGTTCTAACATGACTGCAAATGACAAATGCTGCACCTTTTTGCTGCTCTTCAGACAATGTGAAACTCTTTTCATAATTTTCACTTAACTAACGCTTTATGGTCATATTTGGTATCAGACTGGTGGGGAGAGTTCAGAGATCACAATCCTAGGCTGGATCGTGTGATGGAGAAAAGCGGGATTATTAACTCTCTCCCTTTAAGTCAACGAGGTCTACATGCCAGAGATAATGCTACTACATGTTTCTACATGTTGCTGCTAACCTTCGCACAGGGTCACCTGGTCAAGAGTCCAGAGTGTTCTAATGTCATCCAGCAAGCCGTTGGCCATGGGGGTGGTTCAAAGAGTCACAAACCTCATTAAAGAGGGATTCATGAAAGAACTGCTTGAAAACCTCTCTAGATTCTTAAACCCAATTTATTCATGTACCTTTAATTTTAACGCTGAGATTCATAAACACATTGGAATACCTGTGAGAGAAAAGAAGACATCAACGTGGAAGAAATGGCTGTCCTGGTCAATGAAGGTCACAGAAGAGCTATGGACAAGACATGGACAATTAGGATTTGGTTTTGTGAGGGAAAGCCTGGAAATTGATGGGTAGTTTTCTTAACCTTAAAAATATTTAAAGCAACTTGGGTTTGTTTAGTTTAGAGATATAGAGCAGAAACAGGCCCTTCAGCCCACCAAGTCCACACCGACCAGTGATCACCCCGTACACTAACACTGTCCTACACACTAAGAACAACTTACATTTTTTTACGGGAGCCAATTAACCCATAAACCTGTACATCTTTGGCATGCGGGAAGAAACCAGAGCACCCGGGGAATACCCACATGGCCGCGAGGAGAACGTGCAAACTCCGTACAGACATCACCCATAGTCAGGATAGAACCTGGGTCTCTGGTGCTGTCAGGCAGCAATTTGAGTGAGAGCACATGAAGTGACTTCTAACTGATGTGCAGTCAATGCATTTTCTGTGTCATGGGAGATAATCAAGAAATGATCCGCTCGGCAGTTAAATATCACAATGGGGCACACTTTCTTCATGAATAACCTGCCAAGAAATAAGTTGTAAGGCAAAATCCACCAAAGACAAGTTCTGACATAATATTTATCAATTAATTTGTGAGAAAGATGCAGGAAAATCCATAGAGGTCTGAGTGACAAGATTGGGGAAACAGATTCTTTGGTCTACTGAGCTTACTTCATCAACCATCAAGCATCAGTTTAAAGTAATTATGCACTAATCATATTTTTCCCACATTCCTATTAACTACAATCCCCCCACCCCTCCTCTCCTCGCCCTGAATTTTAGTCCCCCACGACACATTAGGGCAATCTTACAGTGGCAAGTTAACCTTATGTACTGCATGCCCTTTCTTGTTTTCAAATTCCTCCATGTATTTTCCCTTTCATACCCATATACTCTAGTCCAGCCCAATAATCCTCTGAAATATCTGAACCCTATCAGCCATAGCATTTGCTTCTTTGTTCAGTTTAAGTGCTCTACCATTGACAATTGTACTTTTATCTAGGAAGGCCGAAAGGTAAGAATTCTCTCTCGAACTCCCCACCTCTCTACCCCTCTTGTCCTCTTTTGAAACCACTCCTTAAACGTTTGCTCTTTGGCAAGCACCCGGCTATCTGCCTGAGTATCTCCTTGAATGTGTTTGCATCAGTTGTTAGTAGAAAGCTTCTGCTGAAGTGTGGTTTGGGATGTCAAAAAGGTTAAATAAGGTGGTATGGCGAGTCTGGAGGCTCGTTCTTTGTTGAAGAAGTTTATTGCGACAGCAATATTCGATCACAAAGTTTACATAACGAGATTACAGACAACCATTAAAACTAACTGTTCTCTTCGAAGGAGTCTCTCCACTAACTCCTTTGGGCGCCAAAACCACACGTGACGACGCTGTCCAATCAGCGGTCTCACTCCCTGGACCAATCCTTACGGTCACACCCACACGTGACCTTGCTGGCCAATCTGAGGGTTCGACATCTAGGACCACTCTCTATGGTCGCTACAGTGGACACAAAATGCTTGAGCAACTCTACGGGTCAGGCAGCATCTCTGGAGGGACGTTCCGGGTCGAGACACTTCTTCAGAAAGGTCTCGACATGAAACGTCACCCATTCCTTCTCTCCAGAGATGCTGTCTGACCCGTTGAGTTACTCCAGCATTTTGTGTCTATCTTTGGTTTAAACCAGCATCTGCAGGTTTTTTTCCCTACAGGTTAAATAAGTTGCTGCTGGGAATTCTGAAGATCTTTCTGTTCTTTAGTTTTGTGCCTGCACTTTCAAGAACTCAAAAACTATTTTGTGATTGTTTTTCGAATAAAAATGTAGATTTTGTGGATCCAACTTGTGTACGATAAAGGAGAACGAAATGGCAAAAATAATATTTCTGTTTCACTCCTGGGAAACCAGGATCATGGTAATTAGTGGTGGTTTGTGATTGCAACAGAATGAAGGATGTGAAAGGATTGAAGAATATCTAATGTATCCAATTAACTCTTACACATTTGATTTTTTAAACTATTAGGTGATGATCCAAGTTAGTATTTTTATGCTTGGAATTGCTTTTCTATAAAATTGATGCAGGGTGCACAAACTTTCAAGGAGATTTTATCTCTACCGTATCAATGATCGTGGATCACCAAAAATTAATTTTAATGTTGGTGAGAGATTGGATTTAATCACTTCTAATTTCTGAGCAGGTTCCACCACTGTCAGATTATGTCTGTTTTAGGGCACCATCGAAACACAGGTATTATGTAGTGTTAATATGATAATCAGTGTCTAATGTCTCTTTTTGAACCCAATGTTAAACAATGGAAAATCTACACAAGGCATACTTTTCCTGGGCGAGAACAAGTTAATCAGCAAAGGCTGATAGAGCTTTGTTCAGTAGACACCAGGAATTGCAGATGCTGGAAACTTGAGCAAAATACACAACGTGCTGAAGTAACTCAGTGGGTCAGTTAGCATCTCTGAACAACACGAATAGGTGACATTTTGGGTTCCGAAATGTCACTTATCCATATTCTCAAGAGATGCTCCATCCTTGACTTGCCCTGACCTCGGATGCTGTTTGTGCAATTTGCAGGTAGCTGATGCAAGTCTGTATGAGAGAATAAGTTGAATGGGGACCGAGAAATGAGGAGAACTGAAATCGGACTAAAGAGATTACACCCCTGGGAAACAGCATGGACTTTATTGGCCAAATGGCCTCATTCTGTGCTAGGTTGCACCAAGCGCAGCAAGAATTGTTATTGCCTCACAGTTCCAGTGATCTAGGTTTGATCCTGAGCCCCAGTGCTGTCTCTGTGAGGTTTGCCTGGACTCTTTTGGCTGCATGGTTTTCCACCGAATGGTCTAGTCTCTTCCCACATCCCAAAGACACGTAGGCTGGTAGGTTTATTTGCTACTGTAAATAGTGTCAATGATAGTGGGTGGTAAGAAAGTCAGGGCCAAGTTGATAGGCACGTGAGAGAGAATAGGTTAGAGAAATAAAAAGAGAATGGGATTCAAAGGTTTGATCAGTGAGCTGCTTTCATTTCAGTGGGCTGAATAATTTTCCCGCATACTGTAAGACCTCATGACCTCATGAATCATCACCTAATAGACCTAGGAGAATGTAAGAATAATATACAAAATGTTAATGCAGGCATATGAGTTGACCCTTTGAAGGGGTAAGGGAAAGAAATAAAAGTATTGACATTTCCAAACCTAATCAGCCAGCTCAAAAATGTTTCAGCATTCACAAGACAGCGGTCAAGGGATGGGAAGATGGGCTTCAAAACCATTTTCTTCCACTAAGCCATGGACTGTCAATATAGCTCAGAACCACGGTGGTTGAAAATGTGTGAAATAAAATTGGAAATTGCTGGAAATGCACAGCATGTGAGGAAGCAACGTGAAGATAGAAGTCATTAATGGAGAGAAATAAGGAAATTTAAAAAACGATGTTCTGGAGTAACTCAGCGGGTCAGGCAGCATCTCTGGTAGGCATGCATAGGTGACTGTTTGGGACAGGACTTTTCTTCTGACTAATTATAGTGGGGAGGGGGGTGGGAAGAAAGCTAGAAAAGATGTGGGGGCTGGACAAAGACTGGCAATTGCATTTTACTAAATTGCCACAGCTTTTGTCCTCCTCCTACATTCAGCGTGAAGAAGAGTCCCAACCCAAATCATTACCTATCCATAGTCCTCCAGAGATGTTGTCTGAACCACTGAGTTACTCCGGCACTTTGTAATTTTTTTCTGTAAACCAAAATAAATTCATATTTGTAAATTAATATTTCAGAGGATTGACCTAATATCGGAGTGACTGAGGGTATGGTTTCCATCTGCCCCAGAGCAGCTCCCCTTCTCATGGCACAAGAAATGCAACTCCTCTTCCCTCTCCCATCGGGAAAATGTACAGAAGTGTGAAAACGCACACCTCCAGGGACAGTTTCTTCCCAGCTGTTATCAGGCAACTAAGCCATCCCACCGCAACCAGAGGGCAGTCCTGAATTACTATCTATCTCATTGATGACCCTCGAACTAACTTTGATCGGAATTTACTGGCTTTATCTTGCACTAAATGCTATTGCCTTATCATGTATCTGTGCACTGTGAATGGCTCGATTGTAATCTTGGATTGTCTTTCTGCTGACTGATTAGCACGAAAGAAAAGCTTTTCACTGGCACACGTGACAATAAACTAAACTAAACTAAACCAATCTACGATTTTACCCTTCTTCAAGATGCAACATGTTCAGTGTTTATTTCAGATTTCCAGCAGTGGCAGATTAGTTTTTGTTTTTGAAATTCAGTAAGTGTGCGAATATCTGAAGAAGTGACCTGACCTGGGATGGTGCCTATCTATTCCCTCCCCAAATGCCGCCAGACTTGCTGAGTTCCTCTAGTAGGTCTGGCAGCAAATCTGATAAAAGAATATCGAGATGCTGTCTGACCAGTTGAATATTTTCAGTGCCTTTTTAAATTTTATTTTTGATCAGAATCAACTCATTATGTTAAAAAAAATATTTTATCTCTTTTCAAACTCAAATGCGTCTAATATGAAAAAAAAATCATTTGGTTACTGAGCTTTTTCTCAGAGGAAAAGCCTCAAATTTCGTCTTAACTTTCAACATCTCCAGAAAATCTTTTCTATTCTCAATGGCCGACTGCCAAAATGGCAAATAAAAATGAGACAGCAAACAAAAAAATAAAAATATTTATTTTAGTTATAATATGAAAAAGCTATCATTCAGCACTTAGAGAATAGTGTCTGAAGATTACATGGAAAATACCAGTATTCTTTTCATTTCTTCACACCCCTCTCCCACCTCTGTTGGCTGACCTCTGCCTGCCAGATGTTCTAACATGACTGAAAATGACGAATGCTGCACCTTTTTGCTGAATCTTTTTCATCGTTGCCAATGGCAATATAGGTGTGTACATGTAGGTTACATCGTTGTGTAACTTACTGATATTAAATTAACTATGAATGGGTTTCTTTCATAAACCTTACGATTTAGCACGTAAACACTGATGAAACACTCTACTTTAACCTTTCAATTATGTCATATATATTTTATTTGGATGTGTGCTTTGATTTTGCAATGCAATCAATTAAATCTTGATGCTTCAGTATCTGATTTCTGGCAGGGCTTATATTGCTGAACTTGCAAACGTCACCATTTCCAATTATGCCTACTTCACATACAGGGAATATGATTCATCACAACTGTATTTGTGTGGAAACTCTTCTTCCATGCTGGCTAACCAGGTCATTTAAAAAGTTTTGTTTTCTTCTTACCAAAGCTCCTGTAATGAAATAATATAATAGACTCAACAGATGAAATGCCTTCGCACAAAGATTCAAGGGACAGAATCAACTGGTGTGAAGCTAAGCGGCACGGTAGCGCAGCGGTAGAGTTGCTGCTTTACAGCGAATGCAGCGCCGGAGACTCAGGTTCGATCCTGACTACCGGTGCTGCACTGTAAGGAGTTTGTACGTTCTCCCCGTGACCTGCGTGGGTTTACTCCGAGATCTTCGGTTTCCTCCCACACTCCAAAGACGTACAGGTATGTAGGTTAATTGGCTGGGTAAATGTAAAAATTGTCCCTAGTGGGTGTAGGATAGTGTTAATGTACGGGGATCACTGGGCGGCACGGACTTGGAGGGCCGAAAAGGCCTGTTTCCGGCTGTATGTATATGATATGATGATATGATGATATGATAAGGAGACCAAGTACAGAAACTATTAGGTGGGAGGTAGTTACAGATTCACAAACAGTTGTGCTAATTCAGGGTAGGGTTTAAATCAGGAAAATATAGGTGAATGGATAATATCATAATCATTTGGCATTTAATCTACATGTCGACTGACAAACTAAATTTGTGATTATAGTGCAAAGCATGATTCCATGAAGTGTTTTCGTGATGGGTTTCTAGATCATTGGATTGAGAAACCAAAAAGGAAACATGCTATCATTGAGATAGCATTGCATGATAAATAGTGTCTGGTAATTAATGGACACTTCGAGTACAAAGAGTACTTTGATATTTTTTTCTGGAAGTTAAAAAAAACTTGCTACAATCCGAAAAGTGGCATCTTAAATCTGCACAAAGAAAACTACAAATGTATGATGAGTTTACTTTAGTTTTGTTTTGTTTATTGTCAGGTGTACAGTGAAAAAAATTGTTTTGTTGTGTGGTATCCAGTCGGTGGAAAGACTATACATGAGTACAATTAAGCCATCCACAGTGTACAGACACAGGCTAAAGGGAATAATGTTTAATGCAAGATAAATTCCAGCAAAGTCAGATTAAAGATAGTTCGAGGTCTCTAGTGTGGTCAATGGGAGGTCAGGGACACTCTGTAGTTTAGACTTTAGTCTTTAAACTTTCGAGAAACAGTGCAGAAACGCCCTTCAGTCAGGCCGGAGCTTTCAATAGTCTCGGGACTGATAGCATGAAAGCCTTGTGATGATTATTCTTCAACAGTCCCTTTGTAGAGATTGTGGAGGGTGTGTCAGAGGGTGGAGTTGGAGCCTTTGGGACGATGACGAAGGACTGATCATGGGAGGGTGAGCAGGCAAAAATTGGAAGGAAAGGTTGGGCAGTTTAATAAAGGAGGATTGTTCGGATATGATTAGTGATAGTGATCCAAGTGGTCAAAGGCGGGACAAATGGCAGATATAAATGGCAACTACACAGATAGTAGTAAAGTCAGGTCGATACTTGTTGGAGGTGGAGGAGTCTGAAGACATATCGGCACCAATCGCATGGTGGATGTGATCAGTAGTAATGGAAATTCTAAGATATCAAACCTACCTGGGGTAAAATGGACGTCCCACTCTCTGGCAGCAGCCCAGGCAGCGTGACACCCTCTAACCAACACCAAGTGCTGCCACAGTATTTAAGTTAGACCTTTATCAGTATCCTCATGGGTTGCAGCTGTGTGATGGAGCTATGCCTATGCTTTATTAAATGAAAATGATGCTTGATTTGAAATTGCTACACATGTCCCATAACTTTTTCATCAAGAGGGTCACATATAATGAAGCACCGGCTCAAATTTGTTCCTGGTATCCTCTACTCCAACACGGAATTGGCCTTTCCAGCTCAGTGCATCCCAGGAGCTTTTGAATAGGCACATGGATATGCAGGGAATATCATTTCAGAATGGCCACTTCGCTAGTTTTGGGATGTGGGAGGAAAACAGACCTCAAGGACAGGACATAAGCTTCACAGGGAGGGATATCATTTATGCTCATGTAGATAAGAAATGGTCTTGGCATCATGTTTGGCACAGACTTTGTGGGTTGAAGAACCTATTCTTGTGCTGTACTGTTCTATGTTCTTCATGGAACTGAGTTGATCATTTGCAGTGCGTTGAATGGAATTCATAGAAAGCATCGTAGATTTCAGTAATAAGTCAAAGCTGGGGAATATTATGAAACCATTTGCAATACATACCTTACATCTCCAACAATTTGACATAAAATTATATTTATTATAAGATAGACAGTGTAGCCATTCAGCCCATCAAGCTACTCCTGGCTCCCAGCAGAGTGAGTGGTACTATTCCCCACTGTCTGATCCCACATGCCCATCAGCTCTCCCCAGTGCTCCTGCCACTTGCGCCAAGAGTAATTTCACACTTAGCAATCTTTGGGATGTGGGAGCAAAACACACCTCAATGAGAATGCATGAGCTTCACACACCAGAGGTCAGGATTGAACCTGGGGAGCTGGAACAGTGAAGCAGCAACAATAACTCCAATGCTCCTGTGCCCCTTGAGTGTGGCACTGTGCATTCATACATTATACATTACTTTTAGTATTTATTCACAAAATGCTGGAGTAACTCAGCAGGTCAGGCAGCATCTCAGGAGAGAAGGAATGGGTGACGTTTCTTCAGTATTGGTACGCTTGTTATTTTATTTGGGGCATTTTCTCAGTTTTAGTAAACAATTTACAGATTTCTGGGTTGGTGCTCAGTGATATGACTCATTCTACCTGGCCAGTACTGGTTAAGGCCAAATTTAAATTTAAAGATTAGATTTCAAGTCAATGATACCTATTCTGGGTAAAAATCTCATAAAGATTATGATTTAAAAATATAGAAACTTTAGAACATTTGAACTACAGAGTACAGATTACAAAAAGATGGCTGCGCCGTTGTGTTTGGCTGCCTGTCGTCGCTCACCTGGAGATCGTAGTGTTCTTCGAGCCACTTTGGTTTACGACCGCCGAACCCTCCTGTTGATCCGACCCTCCGTCGTCGACTTCTTCAGTCCAGGTCCCGGACAAAGTTTCTTCCAGCGATCGCTCCTCGATCAACTCCCGGTAGATGTGCGGGCCCAGCCTTACATCCACCGCCGCACGCAATGCGCTAGGAGGCGGGGTAAACGCGCGGGAACATTCGAAAATTTAAAAAACCTCGCCCGCGCTCATCCAGCAGCGGCCTACCTCTCCCAGCGCTGCGAAGTCGGACCTGGTCAACCTTACTGCTCCATCCACCGGCGCTCACTCGAACTCAGGTATGCCGCTCTTCGACCGATCATCCCGGTCCCTGGACTGCCGGCCCGTGGGCTCCCAGCAAGGCCATCTGTGAAGCGCAGCGGCGTGGTCTCCCTGAACCTCCGCCCGCTGGCGTGGGAGCCGCTACCAGACCGAAGCTCACCTGCTGTCCCTACTGTCCCTGCTAAAGTGGCCCTGATCAACGCAAGATCCCTACAGAACAAGACCTTCATCCTCAACGACTTCTTCACCACCCGTGGATTGGACTTCTTACTGCTCACAGAATCCTGGCTTAACCCTGGTGAGCTTGCTCCACTCGTGGAACTCTGTCCTCATGACTGTAACTCCTTCAATCTGACTCTTCACACCACGGGACCCACTCACAAGTTAGGCCATACTCTCGACCTAGTGTTATCGTCCGGATTCCCAATCAACAACATTGAAACTACTGAAGCCTGTCTATCGGACCACAGCGCTATCATTTTTGACGCATCTCTGCCTTTATCTCCCGCAAAATCTCATCTCCCTGTTCGCTACTCCCACGACATAAATTCATTGACTGCCAGTAAATTCTCCGAGGCTCTCACAGCTGCCCCCAACATCTGCACTATTGAGGCCTCTCCCCCCCATCTCAGCACTGAGGATCTCGCCTCTTTATTTAATATCACTTGCTCTTCCATCCTGGATTCTATCGCTCCCCTTAAAATGAAAAAGCCTAAGCCCAAAGGTCGGCCGTGGCTCAATGACACCACCAAAGCCCTAAGAAGGGAGTGCAGAAAATCAGAAAGGAGGTGGAAATGTGACAAGCTTCAAATTTCCTTCGAAATTCTGAGAAACAATCTTCTCAAATACCAGGAAGCAGTAAAGTCTGCTAGAGCACAATACTTCTCCGACCTTATTTCCAAAAACTCTCATAACTCCAAGGTCCTATTTAGAACAATTACCTGTCATATGTCCCACCCCCAGTACCAGCTTAGTTGGGTCCCCTGCTAAGTGCGAAGAATTCGCTAAATTTTTCACCAACAAAGTTGAGAACAGTAGAATGAACATTTCCCCTCCCACCCGTGACCTAGCTGTCTCACTAGGATGTCATTGCAATAGCCGGTCCCAGCATCCTCTCTATTATCAACAGTTCTCTGGCCACTGGCACTGTTCCAACCAGTTTCAAGCACACAGTGGTCCAGCCCCTACTGAAAAAACCTAACCTAGACCCCACCTTGCCTAGCAACTACAGACCCATTTCCAAACTGCCATTCCTGTCAAAAGTCCTTGAAAAGGCAATTCTAAACCAATTAGTGCCCTACCTGCACCAATACACCATCCTGGAAAGTTTCCAGTCAGGTTTCAGAGCCCACCACAGCACAGAGTCTGCCTTGTTGAAGGTACACAACGACCTGCTTCTCGCCATCGACACCGGCGACTGTGCAATCCTGCTCCTTCTCGACCTCAGCGCAGCGTTCGATACAGTGGACCACATCATCCTTATTGACCGTCTCCGGTACGCGGTTGGCATTGATGGCACTGCCCTGAGCTGGTTCGCTTCGTACCTCAAAGATAGGAGTTTCGCCATCAACATAGGCAGTTATTCCTCTGCTCCAGCTAGCCTCTCCTGCGGAGTTCCACAAGGCTCCATCCTAGGCCCCATTCTCTTCTCTCTATACATGCTCCCCCTTGGCCAAATCATTCAAAGGCACGGCATTTCTTTCCACTGCTATGCCGATGACACTCAGCTTTACCTCCCCCTGAAACCCAACAACCAGTCAAATTTAAACAACCTCTTACACTGCCTTGAGGACATAAAATGTTGGATGGCACAGAACTTCCTCCAATTAAATGAGAGCAAGTCTGAGGTCATCCTATTCGGCCCCCCCGACTCCATCAAATCGATAACAGGCAGTCTTGGAAGTCAATCCTGCCTAGTCAAACCGCATGTCAAAAACCTCGGCATGATATTTGACTCTGCATTAAAATTTGATAAGCAAGTCAACGCTGTGTAAAAGCCAGCTTCTTCCAACTTTGAACCATAGCTAAAATCAAACCTTTCCTCCAATTCGACGACACATAAAAAATCATTCACGCTTTCATTTCCTCCCGCACAGACTACTGCAACTCCCTATACACTGGGATCAGCCAATCTTCCCTGTCCCGCCTGCAACTGGTCCAAAACGCCGCAGCGAGACTCCTGACGGGTACCCGTAAAAGGGACCACATCACCCCGATTCTGGCCTCTCTCCACTGGCTCCCTGTACGGTACAGAATCAACTTCAAGCTCCTCCTATTCACGTATAAAGCCCTAAATGGACATTCCCCCCCCTACATCAAAAATCTTCTAACCCCCCTCTCTAACTCCAGGTCCCTCAGGTCGGCCGACTTGGGGCTACTCACTATCCCGCGGTCTAGGCTTAAGCTCAGGGGTGACCGCGCTTTTGCGGTTGCAGCTCCTAGACTGTGGAACAGCATCCCTCTCCCCATCAGAACTGCCCCCTCCATCGACTCCTTTAAGTCCAGGCTCAAAACCTATTTCTATTCCCTAGCGTTTGAGGCTCATTGAGGAGGCGCTGTGAACTGTTTGCGTGCTTCTGTATGTTTCATTTTTTTCCTTAGTACCTAATCAGATGTACAGCACTTTGGTCAACGTGGGTTGTTTTTAAATGTGCTATACAAATAAAATTGACTTGACTTGACTTGACTTGACATGCAGGTAAATAGGATTAGCATAGATGGGTACAATGATTGGGATAGACGTAATGGACCGAAAGGTCTGTATCTTGATGATTCTATGACAAATACTTGCCTGCACAGGGCATCCGAGATACCTGCACCAACCTCTATCAGGATGATCAGGTGACTTGCCGGTTCCGATGCAAAATCTTAGCACAATCACGATGGACAGATTTAGGCAGATACTTAAATAGTCGGAGCATAGATGGATACAACTTAATATGGGGAAATGAGATTGGTGGAGACGCAGAAAACAGCCGGCGCAGATGTGGTGGGCTCCAGGGCCTGTTTCCATGCTGTACGACTTGGTGACGAAGGTTGCAGGTTGGAGCCCAGGTAAAGGTAAATGAACATGCCTGGAACATGAACATTCACTCTTGCAATGAAAAGAGAAATGATCCTGTCGAACAATTGTGAAGAATTAACAAGCAGATATTGTAATCTGGGAACTAATTTGAGAGTAAGGCCGGAACTTTATGTATCTGAGGTTTAGGAGGCACAAACTCTCTCCCTTCCACTTTACAGAGCTTGGCATCACAGCTGAATTCTCTGCTGGGTCAGTGGGAGAAGGTACAAGCAGATACAAGCTGCTGCAGTTACTGGAGTACCCTTGGGCAAGGCACTGCAAGGCAAGCTCACACATGCTGTTCTGGGGGAGATGGAGTGGGAAATATGTTAGCACATTAATTATTCCGCTGACATTGAAGATTTCATGCTTCTGATAGACGGAACAGGTTGGACAACATTACATTTTGGTCAGGTTAGTTAATAGGCGGGGGAAACTTCAAAAAACTGCAACCAATTGCAATAAGTCAGTCGATCACAGTATAAATCTTGGTAGATGTTTGCCTGGAGGTAGTGTATCAGAAGCAGCAGAAAGGAGGATCACTTCATTGAAAGAACCATGGCAGCAGGTAAGTTGAAACGTCGTTTTGTTTTATAGATGAGGGGATTAGGGGAGGATGGTGGGGCAGAAAAGGAAAGACTGAGTAAACATTGAGTAAATTTACAGCTTTGTCGATGCATTAAAAATATTACCATGTTGAAACAATTGTTTTAAAGAATATATTTGCAATTGGGTTTGCATTTAAAACCGTTCAGAAGAGCAGACAGTCACTTCAAACTTTTCTTTTGAGTTGTTATATTACAAGGTATATCTATAGACACTTCGTTGCAGACCCAACCTCCGAATGTAGAAAGAGTATATCCAGCTTATTTTCACTAAAAATTGTTTTGATAAAAGCCATTCATAATCTCACCCACCAGCATTTCTTCTCAAAATGTTTAAAAATGTACTTTCCACATAAATTCTTTTCCTATCACTGCACTGTAAGGTGATTCAAGCAAACAGACATTCTTAACATTCTTCTGCATTAAATGCTTCTCCCTGAATCCTTTAGATAGCAAATACATTCCTTTTCAAAGAAGCGATCTCAATATGACAACTACATTTTTTTAAAAATGTAATAGGTTCTTTTGACTTGCTGGCTTTGAATCAGGATAAGTGATCAGACTTGAGGGGATTTTTTTTTAATGGAGAGGGTTGTAAACCTTTCAACTTCCAGCCAAGAGGGATGTGGATGGTCAGTTGCTAAGTATGTTTCAGAGCAAGATCAGTGGACAGTTGGGTGTAGGACAGTGAGGGGATCAGATTGGAAAGAGGGTGAGACACAGGATTAACCATGATACTGAAGGAAAAACAGACACAAAAGGTGTTGTCTGCTTCTGCTTCTATTTCTTATGTTTGAATAACAGAAATGCATAGGATGCTATCGAATTGCAGCAGTCTGGTGTTAGTTTGATAAAAAACATTTCATTAATTTTCTGGTGTGAGTGATGGAAATGGTATTACCCTTGTTCTACTTTTGGAAAACTCTGATTCTAGTAAGGAATTACTTTGTTAAAAGTATGTAGACTGATTAATTCTCTAATTCCCCACAGGGTGAATTCGCTTCTGTAAACGTACTCCCATCAGGTTATTATCTCAGTATACTTATCGGTTTGTTTCAACCACTCCCACAGAAGAATTTCCTTCAATTCCTTCAGATTGATTCAATCTGGCAACAGAACCAAATTCAATATTGCTGGCATCAGTAGCATTATCTGTCGATGCAGTGGTCTCTCTATTATAAATTACAGCATTATATCTTTCAGAAGTACCGATCCTCTCAATAAAAAAACTAAATATTGAGGTCAAGGCATGAAAGATGAGATATTGTGCAATATTAATGGGTGTGGCAAGCATTTCAAATGTCAAATAGGCCAACTGCAATGTTATCAATTAACCACCTTCATAGATGATCCTAACTGCCTCTCAAATACAGGTTTCTTGCCTCCATCATTCTATTGGAAAGGAACTCTTCATTACTGACCACTCCACAGAAGTTAACGCTGTGTAATAGGCTAAAGTGGGAGATAAATTGGGTTGTAGAAGTCAATGCAAAAATTATGCCCCAAAAGAATCTCACAACAGTGGACGTATATTTTCCGTCAATAAATAAAATGTTCTCTTTAATCTTGCCTGTTTGCTTCTCATATTGATTCTGTTACAGTTGCTGAAATGCGTTTGACTGCTGATTTTCACTGTGGGAAGAATAACCAGGAGCACAGGACTGATGAGATCACCACCAAGCGACTAATCATCAGACGAGGACAACCATTCCAAATCACGATGCAATTGCACAGTAATGAACAGATCATAGACCACAACAACATTGTATTGATTGTGGAAACAGGTAATTCGTCATGAACAAAATAGGGAGATTTGAACTTTAACATGAAAAGAAAGTATGAAATTTAGTATAGGGTTTCTGTGACAAAAGTAATACACGATAAATTCTACAGACACCATTACATGTCATCATTTCGAGTTGAGTTTTGCAATGACGACTTCATTGTGAGGGTTAGTGAATCTTCTGAAAGGATAAATGAACTGATGATCATGGTCTAATTCAATCTTGGAACTGGTTTGAGAGGAGTGCTGAATTACCAGTTCTGTGTATTCCTATTTTCTAATACCTCAGGCAACCAGTCCTGGTGTAAGTAAACCCACAAATCCTATCCTCGATTATTGGAGTTATAGAGCTAGAAACAGGCCCTTCAGCTCACCATATCCATGCAGACCATCAAGTACCTATCTGTACAAATCCTGATTGTCAATAGTCTTCCATGGTAGGCATTACAAGAGCTCTTCCAAATATATTTTACATGTTGTCTGTTGTGAGTTGTGAGACTATCTGCCTCCACCACCTCCTCAGTCAGTGGGTTCCAGACTCCAAACATCCTTGGTGATTTTTTTAATTTTTCTTCATATTCCCTTTAGCCCTTTCAATCCTCAGCTTTAACCAATCCCCTCTAGATTTTCTGTAATGGAGGTAAAATTCCCACAATCCATCTCATCTACGCCTCTCGTATTTTTTGTATTCCTCTTTCAGGTGTCCTTGGCGTCTTATATTTGGTTAACTGCCGAGAGGTGGCCAGGTAAAGAGTTGACATTTAGTCATCAAGTTCCAACTTTTCCATTTCCTCCAACATTAGTCGCCCAGCTCACCTGAAGATATTCCCTTGGTTCTCTTCAGATCCCGGTGACCAATGCTTGTTGGAGGTCTGAGTCACTTTTTCATTGCATTAGCTATATCGGGGAAAAGAAAAATACAAAATACAAAATTAGCGCCGAGTTATTTTTTAATCGATTCCTAGACATAAATATCAGTGGTACGACGCAGGGTTGTAGCATATCCTCACATTATTTTCATTTCAGGAGTCTGTTAAAGGTCTATGATCACATCTTGCACAGATGAGGTATGGATCTCTGATTTCCTTCCCCAGGGGTCATCCGTACCGCTAATGTGTTGTTTGATCCTCGGAAGTTCATGATGACCGTTACTGATTCTGCTTTCTTAAAGAGAATTCTTTTGAACTTGAAATGATCCTGTATGGAATTAGCTGATGTGAAGATTAAAGTGGTCCTTATTCACTTGGATTATAGTCCAGAGCAGGAGGTTTACCCTCGTATATTAAATATATATGTATTTGAAATATTATGGAATAAGGTTGGGATTGAATATAAGTTATTCTAATTATCTTGCTATGGTAAACAAGAACCAAAATATGCCTACATTATTTTTTTAAAATATCATTGATTAATTTATTTTGTTAAAATTTAAAAAGAAGGAAATTGGCATTTGCTGATTGTTTGCAAAACAATTTCCTGATTTGACACCACACAGTTACAATCTATCCAGATGTGGACTTAAATTCACTTTTTTTCTTAACCTGTATTAGGGCCAAAGCCTTCAGAAGCATTTGGAAGCAAAGTCCTGTTTAAACTGAGCTCAATCAATCCAAACCACTGGAGTGGGCAAGTTGTCTCCAGCACTGGAACTACTCTGGTCCTGTCCGCGTACCCTCCAGCAAATGCCAAGATTGGGCGATACATTTTACATGTCCTGAGCCCCTCAGGACGTGTGTACGCACGGTCCACACTTGGAGAGTTTATCCTGCTTTTCAACCCATGGTGTCCAGGTATGCATCAAGAGGGACCCGGCAGGGGCGCCGGCGAGTACGAAGGGAGGACCCGGCGGGGGGGGGACTGGTGAGAATGAAGGGGGACCCTGCGGGAGAGGGGCCGCCGAGAAGGAACGGAACAAAGGGGGGCCTGACAGGGGAATGGGGCCGCTAAGAAGTAAGGGGAACCGATGGGGATTGGGGGGGGGGGGGGGGTGGGGGGGGGGGGGGTTGGGGGGGGGGGAAGGGTGGCCTGCTGCCACTTTATTGTCACGTGACAGACAGTAGATAGGATTGCTTGGTTGTTTTGTACTTTTGTCGGTGCCAGACACGTGGAGACACTTGTGTACTGCCTAGGTTGTTTGCAAAACAAAGCATTTCATTGTACACGTGGCAATAAAGTATTCATTCATTCGTTCATTCGTTGTCTATTACAGAGGGTCTTTATTAGTTCAAAAATGGCCAACTTTATGTAATTCTTGAAAACCATGTTGAACCTTCTGACGTTTTGTACTGTGGCCACAAGTAGATACATATCCATATTCCAGTCATTAAGAAATACTTAAAAAATACTAAAAGACATTTATTTACACTGAGAATGGGGAAAATGTGGAACTTGTTTGCACACTGAGCACTGGAGGTGAAGAATATAAATGATTTCAGGAGGAAGCCAAATAAACATATAAAGGAATGGAAGAATATGTGGAGAAGGATAAGAAAAAAATAAGAATCTTGAATAATTGCATAATTTAGCCTGTTTCTTTGCTTTATATTTCTAATAATTTTACATTGTACATTTGCATAAAATTCCAAGCAACTATGGTTACTAATCATAACCAAACCAAACTAAAGTCCACAATTGATTGCCTTGTTATTCATCCATTTTCAATCTCGAGATATATTACACTCTTCACAATGGGTTGCTGAAAAAGCACAATGCCCACTGGAGATAGATCTCTAGACAGATTCGCAACATTATGGAAGTCACACTCACCGTAGAAAAAGATCATCAAATTCATTACGCTTTTACTTTTGTTGACGGCAATGTTGACAGCAGATTGGTGGTCCCAGACTTTCATTGAAGGCCAATAATATTCTGCTCCTACCTTCTTTTATGCTCCATATCTAACTTAGAACAGCAGGTTGAGCATCATCTGTAGCGGCAAAGGAAATATTGACATTATGTGTCCAAACCCTGCATCAGGATTGTAAGTGGAGAGAGAATTTAGCCAAGATAAGTAGGAGAGAGAGAGAGGGGTGAGAGGGTGAGTAGATGGGAGGGTAGTTGTTTAATTCCTTTAATCAAACTCCTTCTACCTGATTAACTGTAAAATGTTGACTTCTATCCCCAAATCTATCATAGACTTACGCGCCCTGAAACCGTCATTGGAGAATTGTCATGTCCACAGTTTTCTGGTTAGCTTTCGTTGCCGCTGATCCATAGTTTTGACAGAGGTTGGATTTTAAACAGTGGTCCCACCCTATCCATTCTTCCATCTTGCATGACTGGTGGAGACTTCCTGGTGCTTTACGTGAATAAAAAAACTGTTCTTGTTTCCAATTAAGCCAGACCTCTGTCCTGCAACAGTTACTTGTCAGTGATGCAAACCACTGTCAATTGGTGCTGAAATTCTTGATTGTGGATTTTTACATGAGAGTTTAAACACAGGCCTGCTGATTCATTGCGCCTCATATCAATCTGGTGATTCGAACTGATACTCTTTTCAATACATTTGAAACCTCAATTTGCTGATATGACCCTGATGAAAGTTTTGTGCTGGATGTTTTAGTAGAGATGTACACATTGTAAAAGACTACAAAGTTATTAAAGCTATGTTTTACCCTGTCAGAGGATGAAGTCTTTCTGAACAGTGAAGAGCAACGACAGGAATATGTGATGAATGAGGATGGAATCCTCTATAATGGTGAATGTCAACGGATTGATGGTCGCCCTTGGTTCTTTGGACAGGTATGTGCAAACCTCGATCAAATACCATTGCAGTCTGATGACCAAGTGATTTAAACTTCATCCTTTGCTTCTATTTGAACTTGCACCCATTCATTCACTACTGTTATTTTCTTGCCTTTTGTTGGCTTCTGGTCCAACAATAATTCGAGTTTGAAACATTCATTCTTGTAGGCCCTAAAGTCTTTAATTCATTCATAGCCCTCCGCACCAATTGTCCCTCATTCTTAAATAAAGTACTTATAGCCTTTCCCTTTTATCATTCAATTGCTCACTGGTTCCAGTATTTAATAATAATAATAATAATAATAATATATTCCTTTATTCGTCCCACACCGGGGAAATTTACAGTGTTACAGCAGCAAAGTGGATAGCAAGAGAGCAAGAGATCATCTTTAGACTTTAGGCAATAGACTTTAGAGATACAACATGGAAGCAGGCCCTTCAGCCCACCGAGTCCTCGCCAACCAGCAATCATTCCATACACTAGCACTATCCTGCACACAAGTGACAATCTACAATTTAACAGAAGCTAATAATGATACATTGATTTAGTTGGGTAGTATGATCGGGGAAGGTGGGTAGGAGAAAGAGGGTTGAAGCATCAGTCAAGGGAATGGCCACACTAGCCTTGCACTAGAAAATGAATCTCCACAACATCACTGAATGGTTAAGCAACTAAAGGTCAACCTATATTTGAGGCTAATTTTTATTCAAATTGCTGCTCTTGCAATAATTTTACCAATACTTTCCTATCACTCAACAAATCTCAACATTAGGCACAGAATTATCAATTATTTTTTTTCCATTTCAGTTTGAAGAAGAGGTTGTGGATATTTGTTTGAAGATATTGGATAAAAATCGCAATTTCCTCCGTAATCCAGCAAAGGACATTATTCGCAGAAATGACCCTGTTTATATCTGCAGAGTTGTGTCAGCTATGGTGAGCAATGAAACGTCAAAGATGACATAGCTAAGAATGAATTGTTGATGATTTGTGATGGTTCAAACTCCATACTTTAGTGAAATGTCTGAATTGATAAACCCTCAACAAGATTGCAACCAACATACTGAGATGACAATGTAGTTGGTCTAAATGTCCTTTTAACCCAGCACATCAGAGGTCCCTGGACATCCTTCACTCTCCTTTTACAGAACTGCCTCAGTACCAATTTGACTTGTCAACCTTAACTCACTTTGCATTAGCATCTGAGTCAGATATTGTCGGTAGTATTTCTGAATGTTCTTTCCCTAAGTATTTCTTTTTCGGTTTCTTACTCTCTCCTTCTCTACTTATATATTTATTACTTTATTGTCTCTCTCCCATGCCTTTTCTTTTTCTTTCTTATTTCTCCTTATCTTCTTTTTTCATTTCTCCCTTTTCCTTTGTGTTATCAATTCTACTCCACCGACTCCTATCCCACTCCCAGAAAATAAAAATAAATGGAGAACAAAGCTGCACGTTGCCAAGTATAAAAACTGAAAGAAATTGTGAAAAGTGGAAATGCTCTCAATCTTGATTATTACCGAGTGATTTGTTTTCATTTATGTAATGAATTTTAATAAGAGAGGAAGATAAGATTGGATGGATTAAGTGTATTATTTCGTACAAAGGTGACCATCTTATAACACTGAAGTTACTCTATCACTTATTATTACATTTTAAAATCACTGGGAGATATGCTGAGCAATAATAGTACTAGCTGTCTTGAGAGAACATCTCAATGGTGTATCTATAGTTATAGCTTTTATGTGTTATTATGTCAAGTAGGGATCTCAATTGAAATTATGTATGTTATCGCATTTGAATGTAACACAGGGGGCAGGCTGGATCCTCTCCCAGCCAAAGATTTAAGTTTGTTGGAGAGGGAAGGACGTCATATGTGGCTCTGATAATAAAGCTCAACATACTTGACTCCATGTTCCACAGCTCACTCCATGTGATCTTCCTCCTCGCAATGACATCCCACCTCATCCAGCGGCCTTGCTTGGCTTGGGATATAAATTATGTATGTTTTAGCATTTGCATGTTCAACTGTAAGTGCATTTCAGGCTACATTGCATTACTGTGTGAGTGCTGCAGATGTGTGAGCATTCACACAGTAATGCTACAATGCACTTGTGAAAGTAAGTTCCATGCTGCAATGAAGATTCATCAGATTGATTGGAGAGATGGAAGCTGGGGCTGCATTCTTGAGTTTAGAGCAATAAGAGGTGGCCTCCTTGAATCATACATAATTCTCCCATGTTTGACTGTATAGGTGAAGGGATTGTTCTGCAGGAAAGTGGCGTTATGCTAAATGATCAGCCATGATCTTATTGAATAGCAGAGCTGACACGAGGTGTTGTTGTTCTCCCTCGCTTTTAATTTCTAATGTTTTTGCATCCCAGCAGATAACAGTACCAACAACAAGTTCCAAATTATTTATCCAAAGTCTTGATTTTGGTTTTCACTGCTATTTTCTTCTGACCCTAACTCAAAATTCCTTGTATTCACATTTTCATTGTCCATTCTTTATGATTTGATTTCTCTGGAGTTTCTTTAACAATTTGGACAATTAAATGGATTAAGTATCGTGTGAGAAATGACCTCTCAAGCTTGCTGCTTCTTTGCTCAAGGCTTGGTGTTATAACTGAATTCACCATCACACTATGTTATTGCTATGTTCATTGCAGCTGCCTCTGTGGTCTTTGGATGAGTGATGCCCTTACAAATGATGGCCAAAGGCAGAAAAGTTAGTCCATTTTAAAGAGGATGAAGTGTTCCTTATGTCCAGAGGGATGTGGGAAAGTCTGGAATTTTTGATGTGTAATGTTTAAAGAAAAGGTGGAATGCAGTAACCATATGTTCACATCCTGCACAACCAGCTTCCATACTTCTACAGATTCACCGTTCATTCTTTCTCAGGTGAATTGTGCTGATGACAACGGGGTACTTAGCGGCAAATGGAGCCAACCATACAATGGTGGCGCGTATCCCTGGTCATGGAATGGAAGTGTTCCAATCCTTCAGAAATGGTATAAAGGCCGCTGTCAACCAGTTCGCTACGGGCAGTGCTGGGTGTTTGCAGCAGTGGCTTGCACAGGTACGGATTTTGTTCTGAAAGTCAATCTATTACTCAACCTTCTGTGAGAATGTGAGAAAGACTAGTACGAAGAATAACAAATTATCGCACATGCATTTACAAGTATGGAAGAAAGGAGAAGCTAACTAGGATAAATGTGTGCAAACAGAGGAAGGGAAATGTATTATGGGGAATAAGGAAATGACAGAAGAATGTTAGGGCAACATATTCCCACAGAGCAAAGCTCAGCGGGACAGGCAGCATCTCTATAGAGAAGGAACGGGTGACGTTTCGGGTCGAGACCCTTCTTCAGACTGAATCAGGGCAAAAGAAAAGCCAGTGTGGATTTATTTAAAGTAAATCTTGTTTGACAAATACAATTAAATATTCTAAAGTAAAAGAGAGGTGGAAAGACAGTGTGTTGTTTACAGGAATATGTGGAACGATTTCCATATAATTCACAAAAGATTGATTACCCTTAATCAATGTTAATTTCCCCCTGTGCACATGTTGCTCAGCGCCAAAGAATTTCTAGATATGACATTTTTGAAGATGTCCAGCGAGGTCTCCAGATCTTCTAACAATGAATTACCCCAACCAACATTGTTAACGCAGATAATCTGCTCATTTTGTTTATTGCCTGTTATTGTTACTTCAATTGTACTAAGTTATTCGTGCTAAACACGGGATAAGATTATGAGAGTGATATCCTGAGTGACCAAATATTAAGGTGCAGTGGTTGATTCAATTATGTCCCTTTTTACTTCTTTAGTCTTGAGGTGCTTAGGTATTCCTTCGCGTGTTGTCACAAATTTTAATTCTGCTCACGACTCAAATGGCAATTTAATAATTGAAGAAGAAATTGATGAATCTGGGAGATCCTGTGGAGGAGAAAGTGTGTGGTGAGTCAAACTAGTATTAATTACAATTTAAAATATGAGTAATTGCCATTGTTATCACATAAAATGAATACAATAAAAACTATTGGAAGAGTCAACAGGTAAGTTTTCATTTTTAATTGAAAACAATAGCTTAGGCACTTAGGAAATAATGTCGTGTTTGAAAAATAGTGAAGGGAAGGAGAACAGCAATCATCAATGGAGGCACAGACTTTGTTATAATGGCTGACCTTTTCTGTATTATACAAGGTGCGAGCAGTTTTTGGTCTCTGTTATTGATCTCTTCCAGAGGATTAGAGTTCACTGGAAGAGATCAATTAAACTGGAAGGGTTTAATTAACACGAGTTTGACTCACCACACACTTTCTGTTCCATGGGGTCTCCCAGATTCTGACTTTCGGTGAAGTTCTTTCATATTCTAGCCATAGCTCACTTTCTTTTGACTCCGGACTGTCAAAGCCGCCACAGCCAGGCATAAAAACAGTTTTTTTTCCACGAGCAGTAGCTCTAATCAACAGCCAAAAGTTTGTAGCCTCCTTTTGCTCTGGTATTTTATTTCATTCTTCACATGTTTAAATTACAATGTTTTATTTTTAATTGTCTACTGTTGTTACCCGCAAGCAAAGCACCAAAGCAAATTCCTTGTATGTATACATACTTGGCTAATAAAATTTATTCAATTCAATTCAATTTCATTCAATTCAATTCAATTCTATCTGTAGTCTGTTTAGGTCGATGTCCATCTTTGGTCTCAAAAAAATCATTTTTCCCTATAAATATGTGCAATTCACTTTCTGAATTCAACATTTATACCCATGAAATCCATTGATACTTCATCAAGTATTTGGATATTTTCCTTTGCCCAGAAATGCCGAGCATCTGCAGTTCCCTCCAACACAATTATGTTTAGTTTAGTTTATTATTGTCACATGCACCAAGGTACAGTGAAAAGCTTTTTTGTTGCATGCTACCCAGTCAGCAGAAAGACTATTTACCATTATAATCAAGCCGTTCACACTGTACAGACATAGGATAAAGGGTGTAACATTTAATGCAAGATTACGTCCAGTAAAGTTTGATTAAAGATAGTTTGAAGGTCTCCCATGAAGTAGATGAGAGATCAGGACCACTCTCTAGTTGGCGAGATGTTGGCGAGGTGGCGGCACGGTAGCGCAGCGGTAGAGTTGCTGCTTTACAGCGAATGCAGCGCCGGAGACTCAAGTTCGATCCTGACTACGGGTGCTGCACTGTAAGGAGTTTGTACGTTCTCCCCGTGACCTGCGTGGGTTTTCTCCGAGATCTTCGGTTTCCTCCCACACTCCAAAGACGTACAGGTATGTAGGTTAATTGGCTTGGTAAATGTTTTTTTTTAAATTGTCCCTAGTGGGTGTAGGATAGTGTTAATGTACGGGGATCGCTGGGCGGCACGGACTTGGTGGGCCGAAAAGGCCTGTTTCCGGCTGTATATATATGATATGATGATATGATGATATGTTTCAGTTCCCTGATAATAGCTTACAGCTGTCATGGGGACAGCTGTCATGTGTAGGAAGGATCTGCAGATGCTGGTTTAAACCGAAGATAGACACAAAATGCTGGAGTAACTCAGTGGACCAAGCAGCATCTCTGGAGAGAAGGAATGGGTGAATGGGTCGAGACCCTTCTTCAGACCTGTATTACTATGTTGGGATAAAGACTGAACCATTTCATTAAAATTGTAAGCAGAAATGTTCATTTTTATTTTACTGAAATGGAAGTGCTGATAAGCACAGAATCTGAAGCAGGTGACAGGTGGTTACTAACAGATGAACCAAGAACCGATCTGTATTTATTGCTGTTATGAAGCCTACAAACACATTTCTTCCTGCATTGCAGGAACTTCCATGTCTGGTTAGAGGGCTGGATGACCCGAAATGACTTGAAGAGAGGTTATGATGGTTGGCAGGCAGTGGACCCAACACCACAGGAGAAAAGTGAAGGTAAAGACTGAAATAACATAATGGTTCATTGAACAGGTTATAAATATGATGATCAGTAACAGTGAAACATAGTTTAATGGCAAGGTCATTAATGCCATAATTTAATGCCATAGTTTGCCATTACAAGTCCACAGAGTATTTTAACACAATTTTATTGCAGGAAAAGCAAAGCGTAAAAATGAACTGTTGTAATCCCATAAAAGTGAGTGTATAAAAGTGAGGCAGTCTGACTCTACCTCATTTGGAAGGAATTGGTTACATTGTGTGTGTCTCATCTAGTTGATTGATTTTTTTAAAATTCTGCAATAATTTCCTTGTGTTTTAGGAATTTACTGCTGTGGACCCGCTCCAGTCAAAGCAATCAAAGAAGGGGCTGTGGAGATGAAGTATGATGTTCCTTTTATTTTTGCGGAGGTCAATGCAGATATTGTCACTTGGATATGTGCCAGGAATGGCACCAAAAAAAAAGCTTCTGTTAAAACCAAACATGTGGGCCAATTCATCAGCACTAAGAAATGTGGCTGCAGTGATCGTGAAGACATCACAAATGAATACAAGTTTCCTGAGGGTATTTTTTTTGTGGAAAATATTCCTTTTAAAGTTCCTTATTACTTTATTTACTTCATAATACTTCAATAATTTTATGGTTTATAACAGATAGAAAAATCGAATAATTTTATTAAGGTGAACTGCACAACAATTTGAAAGTTAGTGCATTATTGTTAATTAAACATGGATTAAGAAAACATTCATAATTTCATAATGGACCTCACCATCAACATCGACGACTGCATTGGTGCTACCTCTTGTGCCCATGCAGAACTCATTGACTTCATACACTTCACTTCCAATTTCCATCCTGCTCTTAAATATACTTGGACTATCTCCGACATCTCCCTCCTGTTTCTGGACCTCACCATCTCCATCACAGGAGACAGACTAGTAACTGACATCTACTATAAACCCACTGACTCGCACAGCTATCTGGACTACATTTCTTCCCACCCTGTCTCCTGCAAAAGGTCTATCCCCTACTCCCAATTCCTCCGTCTACGCCGCATATGCGCCCGGGATGAGGTGTTTCACACTAGGGCATCAGAGATATCCTCATTCTTCAGGAAACGGGGCTTCCCCTCTTCCATTATAGATGAGGCCTCTTCTACATCCCACAGCTCCGTTCTTGCTCCCCCTCCCCCCATTCGTAACAAGGACTGAATCCCCCTCGTTCTCACCTTCCACCCCATCAGCCAGCGTATCCAACAAATCATCCTCCAACATTTCCGTCACCTACAATGGGACCCCACTACTGGCCACATCTTCCCATCCCCTCCCCTTTCTGCATTCCGCAGAGACCATTCCCCCCGTAACTCCTTGGTCTACTCGTCCCTTCCTACCCAAACCACCCCATCCCCGGGCACTTTCCCCTGCAACCGCAGGAGATGCAACACCTGTCCCTTTACCTCCCCTCTCAACTCCATCCAAGGACCCAAACAGTCTTTCCAGATGAAACAGAGGTTTACCTGCACCTCCTCCCAACCTCATCTATTGTATCCGCTGCTCTAGATGTCAACTTCTTTACATTGGCGAAACCAAACGCAGGTTCGGCGATCGTTTCGCTCAACACCTTCGCTCAGTCCGCCTTAACCAACCTGATCTCCCGGTGGCTGAGCACTTCAACTTCCCCTCCCACTCCAAGTCTGACCTTTCTGTCATGGGCCTCCTCCAGTGCCATAGTGAGGCCCACCGGAAATTGGAGGAATAGCACCTCATATTTCACTTGGGCAGCTTGCAGCCCAGCGGTATGAACATTGACCTCTAACTTTCGATAGTTCCTCTGTCCCTCTCTTCCCCTCCCCCTTCCCAGTTCTCCCTCTATCTTCCTGTCTCCACCTATATCCTTCCTTTGTCTCGCCCCCCCTGACATCAGTCTGAAGAAGGGTCTCGACCCGAAACGTCACCCATTCCTTCTCTCCTGAGATGCTGCCTGACCTGCTGAGTTACTCCAGCATTTTGTGAAATAAATACCTTCGATTTGTACCTATCATCTGCAGTTATTTTCTTACACTATTCATAATTTCAAAATCGGCATACAGAAATTATCAATATATTTACCTATATTTTTGCATCTTCAACAAATACCTTTTCATTATAATTAGGGTCACAACGAGAAAGACAAATATTTAATGAAGCTCAGATGAGAAATGATTTGGAGGTTCCACCAGAAGAGAAACTCCAAGTGGAAATGAAAAGTGATGAATCAATCAGCCATGGATCTGATATTCATGCTCAGGTGAACATCACCAACAATAGTTTGCAGAGCATTGTTTGCAAACTTAACCTCAATGCTCAGATTCAGAAATATACTGGATTAGCCACGAAACAAGTTGTGGCATTGTGTGTGGATGATATTACAGTTAAAGCAAATGACGGTAATGAAATTTTTACTTATTCACTACTACTTATTACTACTTAATGAAATTACTATGAGGGCATTCGATTCAATTCGAGTTACAAGCTACCAAGACAGATGTGTATTGTAATTAATTCTTCCCTCGCACAATTAAAGCATGGAATAGTCTTCACCCTACTATAGTTACTCAACCAGGCACAACTAAATTTAAAGTTGCTCTTCTTCTCTAAGAAGCCCTTCTTGCTTAAGTCCATACTCCGCCACCTCCAGTTTAAATTCCATTTGGAATATTTTGGAGGACCAAGAACCAAGAACCAAGAACTACTTCTGGGCGGCACGGTGGCACAGTGGTAGAGTTGCTGCCTTACTGTGCCAGAGACCTGTGTTCGATCCTGACTAGGGTTACTTGTCTGTATGGAGCTCGTCGGTTCTCCCCGTGACCTGCATGGGCTTTCTCGGGTACTGCTTTTTTCTCCCACACTCCAAAGACGTGCAGGTTTGTAGGTTAATTGGCTTGGTGAAATTGTAAATTGTCCCTAGTGTGTAGGATAGTGTTAATGTGTGGAGATCGCTGGGCAGCGAGGACTCTGTGGGCTGAAGGGCCGGTTTCCGTGCTGTATCTCTAATCTAAACTAATCTACTTATGTTGCATCATGCAGAGCACTCTTAGAGCTTAACTGACTGGATATAGATTACCTGCTGTGCAAGGAACTGGCAGCAAATTCCCACCCTCCTCAAGCTGTAGGAACAAATTTGGTTGCAAATCCCTGCTGCTGTCCACTGTCCTAAGAACCTTATGTGAATCCACCCAATGGTTAGACACGGAGTGGCTGTTTTTTGTCTGTGTTCAATAGGCCAGGGCATCAGTGCCCTTTGCAGGGGACCGGCTGATTCTGCTCAGTGTGTTGACAGAACTCCTGGATCTTATGGCTTCTCTTATTGCCATCTGTTATAGAGTTATAGAGTCATAGAGGGATACAGTGTGGAAACAGGCCCTTCGGCCCAACTCGCCCACACCGGCCAACAATGTCCCAGCCACACTAGTCTCACTTGCCTGCGCTTGGTCCATATCCCTCCAAACCTGTCCCATTCATGTACCTGTCTAACTGTTTCTTAAATGATGGGATAGTCCCAGTCTCAACTACCTCCTCTGGCAGCTTGTTCCATACACCCACCACCCTTTATGTGAAAAAGTTACCCCTCGGATTCCTATTAAATCTTTTCCCCTTCACCTTGAACCTATGTCGTCTGGGCATCAAGGGAAAAACATCCAATACTTAGAATCATACCCGAGACAAAGGAGGATGGTTGTGGCATTGAACGTCAATCAGCTTTGTACCAGGGCATATATCAGAGATTATATCAATGATTTGGATGAGAATGTGTAAGGCATGAACAATAAGTTTGCATGTGACATTAAAGTAGGTGATATCACACATAGTGAAGATGGTTTTCAAAAATAACAGCTGGGCAACTGGGCTGTAGAATGACAAATGGATTTCATGTAGATAAGTGAGAGGTGCTGCATTTTTGGAAGTCAAAGCAGGGCAGTACCTCCACAGTGAATGGTAAGACTTGGGAAATGTTCTTTAGTTTAGACTCAGTTTAGAGACGCAGAGCCCACTGGGTCCGCGCCGACCACCGTTCCCCGCACACTAACACTATCCTACACCCACTAGGGACAATTTTTACATTTACCAAGCCAATTAACCTACATACCTGTACATCTTTGGAGTGTGGGAGGAAACCGAAGATCTCAGAGAAAACCCACGCAGGTCACGGGGAGAACACCCAAACTCCGTACAGACGGCGCCCGTAGTCAGGATCGAACCCGGGTCTTCAGCGCTGCTTTTGCTGCAAGGCAGCAATTCTACCGCTGCACCACTGTGACCGTTCTAGTGCAGAAGGTTCAAGGACTGCAGATACATTGTTCCCTGAAAGTGATGTCACCAGTAGATAGGGTATCAAGAGGTCTATAAAATCACGAGGGGAATAGATAGGGCGAATGCACAGAGTCTTTTACACAGAAGAGGAAAATCAAAAACAAGAGGACATACGTTTAAGGTCCGAGGGATTAGATTTAATACAAACTCGAGGGGCAATTCTTTCATTCAGATGATGGTGGTTATATGGAACGAGCTTCCAAAAGAGATAATTGAGGTAGATATTATAATAGCATTTAAAAGACACTTGAATAGGTACATGGATAGGAAAGGTTTAGGGGGATATAGTACAAATGAGGGCAAATGGGACGAGTTTAGATAGGGGATCTTGGCTGGCATGGACGAGTTGGGCTGAAGGGCCTGCTTCCGTGCTGCATGACTCCGAGATCCAGTGGATTCCTGAGGGCAGTGTCTGAGTTACAAAAACTTTCAACAGCCCATCAATGATCTTCCTTCCATTATAAAGAGAACAGTGGGAATGTTCACTGATGGTTGTGCAATGTTCTGTTCCATTCACAACTCTCCATCGACAAAGCATATCATGTTGCAAGTCCTATAGTAGATAACATTCAGGACTGGGCTGATGAATGGCTTTCCCAATCCTATTCCATATTTCCAACTTCTTTGTGAGGGCATTGAGGATTGTACAGACATTATATGGATGTGTGAAATTACTTTTCTATGTAAACAAATAAATCATTTTTACATTCCCTGTTTTCTAATTGGTCCTTCAGTTGCAACAGTGCCTTTCGATGTACCCTTCTCAGACTTTGGTTATTACTTGGAAAATCACCACATGATAAAGCTGATAGCTGTGGCAGCTGACAAAGGATCAGGTGAAAATGCATTGGCAGTGAATGAAATTTCTGTGACCAATCCTCATATCGAAGTAAAGGTAATAATCTTCAACAAACTGTCAACTACATATTAACTGCAAACACTAAAATGAATATAATATATACTGATGGAGATATTTCACCCTCTCCATGGCATTCAAGTCTCCCTGCACTTGCCTCTATTCAAAGAAAGAACATTTTCTTTAAAGATAACATTTTAGAACATAAGACTACATCTGAGTTATTCAATTGGATTCTTTTCATTCATGGTTTAATGGAACGAGAAAGGTCAGGATTTTGCTAGATAACTTTAGTGATTCCAGTTGGAAATAGCACAGAGGCACAGCAGGTGGAGTAGCTGCCTACAAGTTCCAATGACCTGCGTTCAATCCTGATCTTGGGTTGCTATCAGTATGGAGTTTTTCCTAAAGACTATGTTGATGTCCGTTCTGGTTTCCTCCCATTCCCATTGGTAGATAACATTCAGTTAATAGGTCATTGTAAATTGCCACAAATGAATAGATGAATAGTAGAATCAGGGGTTTCTATGCAATTGATGGGAACGTGGGAAGAATAAAATAGGTTAGTGTAGGATTTGTGTAAAATAGGTGCTCAATGTTCAACACAGACTCAGTAGACTGAAGGGCCCATTTCTCTCTTTAACTCAATGGGTATATTGTCTCTTTTAGTAATGATGCTATTTTATCTTCCCAATAAATTCTATCTGGTATACTTCTCTCCTTTGAAGCTGACGTTCTTTGAGCAGTTATTCTCCCTCATCTCTGTTTTTTAGTTAATTGTTGTTTCTCATTCACCCTGAAGTACCATTTTCAGATCATGTTCTCATTCACAAAGCAATGGTTACAAATGTGAGCACCATTGCTTACCCCGCCTCCCATTACCATACCCTTTGCTCAACCCCTTTGTTCTCCAGTATTCTTCATTGCTCTAGCTTTGTCTTTTCCCCTCTCCCATCCCACCTGCTCAAACTAGAGTCTATCTGCAAACAGAATGCATTCAGGTTAATAAACTCATAGTGAAAAAGATCCCCTTCTCATATGTACAGTGGACAGAGTCACTTCAAATCACTGAAGATCACTGCAGAAAGGAGAATTCCTGAAGGGAGGTGAGTTCCAAACACATTTCTCAGCAACCACTGCCATTGTGAGTTTTCTCTTCAAAATGTTGATATGAACTTGAAAAGCTTATGGATGGAAAGCAAGTAGAAGCTCTAAGTTTACAACTTACTAAGAGAACGATCCACAATTGCTCCATAATTCTTTTGAAATCTTTAACCTAAGGTTTTATCTTGCTTGAAATCACAAAATCTCCTATTCGGGCCATGGCAATGTTAAATTACATGAATTTGAATAGAATTAACTGGTACAAAAGTGAAATTATGCCAATAATGGAGCATAATCCGGCCATACTTCAACAATTTCCTTTTAAAATTGCCTATGAAAAGTTTAAATATCTTGGAATTTACGTGACTAGGAAATATACTTCTTTATTTAAATTACATTTTCCTCCTTTACTCACTAAATTACATAGAAATATCCAATTTTGGAAAACACTTCCTATATCATTAGTTGGTCGTAGTAATGCTATAAAGATGATCTTTCTCCCACAGCTACTATACTTATTTCAAGCAATTCCGATCTATCTTCCAAAAAAGTTTTTTTTAAAAATTGATTCAATTGTTACTAATTTTATTTGGGACTACAAGACTCATAGAATAAATAAAAGACATCTATGTAAGTCTAAAACTAATGGAGGAATTGCCTTACCTAACTTCTTATTTTATTATTGGGCGGTTAATATTAAAAATATAACCTGCTGGTTGGATGATTCTGATCAACAACCGGATTGGTTAAAGATGGAGAAAGAGGATTGTTTACCATTTGATATTGGTGCGATCCTCTTAGCTCCAATAAATTTAAATAAAAAAACATATGGAGGTAATCCCATTATACACAGTGCTATCCGTACCTGGAAACAATTAAAGCTCACGTTAAAATTGAGTAAATTATCTGTTTTCCTTCCGATTGCGAATAACCCTTCTTTTAAACCGTCTGTCTTAGATAGAGGATTTGCTCAATGGAAAAGTTATGGAATTAAAAGGGTGGGAGATCTTTATCATAAGGGAACTTTTCTTTCTTTTCAGGATTTACAGCAGAAGTACGGATTACATGTTAATAATTATTTTAGATATTTACAACTTAGAGATTATGTAAAATTACACATGCAAGAATATAAGTTTAGAGGTCCAGAAACACTTGATGTATGCCTGAATCGACATTATAATTCAAATAAATTAATATCCTTCATTTATAACACTCTCCTAGACACTGACATTCCGTCATCAGAATCTTATAGACGAGCATGGGAGGACGAATTGAAGCAACTCATAATGCAAGATATATGGGATGAAAGTTTACAACATATACACCAATGTTCATTAAATACTAGACATTCCTTAATACAATTTAAAATAATACATAGATTACATTATTCGAAGACGAAATTAAATAGGATTTTTCCTAGTATCTCTCCTATTTGTGATAAATGTCAATTTCAAGAAGCTAATTTAACTCATATTTTCGTAACTTGTATAAAAATGCAAAACTTCTGGTTGGAGATTTTTTAAATAGTTTCTAAAGTTATTAACAAGCAATTGGATATGGATCCAAAATTAATTATATTAGGATTATCAGAACATACTACAAACTTTACAAGTCAATACATTTTCTTGATTACAGTCTAATAACTGCGAAAAAATTAATACTTAAATTTTGGAAAAAAACAATAACCCCCACAATTAAAACGTGGACTACGGAAATGACAGAGACCCTGCATTTGGAAAAAATAAGATTTGCCTTAATTGACAAACCTGAGTTATTTTTTAAAATATGGTCTCCATTTATTGAATTTTTAGAAAAGTAAATGGGTTTGGCAAGGGACTAAAATAAAAATTTAAAATTAAAAGTTTAAACTTGAGTTAGGGGTTGGATGTACAACTGTGGTTATTGTCTCCCAGATCTACTCCCTTTAATTTTTATAGTTATATCTTTTTCTTATTTTTAATCCTCTTAGTCTCTCTTCCCAATAGTTTATAGTTTGTTTTTTTTTCCTTTCTTCTTTATTTTTTTATTTTCTCTCTTTAAAAATTTTAAAATTGAAGCTATGTAAGAACTCTGTAACAAATGTGTTTTTTATTTCTATTTGTACATATGCTTTTCAAATTTTTTTTTAAATAAAATTTAAAAAAAGAATTTGAGTAATTTCAATCAGCTGGAATCAGGAATAATTATAACGTATAACACATTTGTATCTGCAGGTCTTTGGGGAGCCAATTTTGAATCGTCAGCTCAATGCAGAAATCAGTTTTCATAATCCCTTGTCTGCATCACTGTACAATTGTATCTTCACTGTCGAAGGGATGGGACTGATCAATGACTCACCACAAATTAGGTAAGTAGAAAGAGAAATAGTTGCTGAACACACCAGAGTGCAAATCAGTTATTTGCTTTTTGAACGCAAAAATCTCTCTGGCGATCTTTGTATTGTGCAGCATATTACTGGGATCTTTCTCTCTGTGAGGCAGGTGCAAAGGGAAAATCAGAAAATAATTCAGCTTGTAACAGTTGTCCTCTATTGCTTGTGTCCATTCTTCATGTAACGGTGCTCGCAACTGGTCATGTCTTCATGCCTAACCAATTCCTGTCTCCCTCAAGCACTGACTAGCGCACATTTCCTGTAAAGATCAACTCAATAGTCAGGGAGGCTGGTTGGATTCTCCAGTTTATTGGTTTCCAACTACTTGAAACACTTGGTTTAGAACTTTGTGGTACAACAAGTAACGTAAAGCATCTGATGGATTAAATTGCTTTTCGGTGAGGTCAATGTTAATTTCCCAAATCGTGAGAAATTTAAATCTACTAGATCCAATTCCAATGGCGGTGGCAGAGTGGCGTAGCAGTAGATTTGCTGCCCTACAGCGCCGGAGACCTGGGTTTGATTCTGACTACAGGTGCTGTCTGTACGAAGATTGTATATTCTCCCTGTCACCGCGTGGGTTTCCTCCGGGTTCAAAGGGAACCTACATTCCAAAGACGTGCAGGTTTGTAGTTTAATTGTCTTTTAAAAATTGTCCCTAGTGTGCAGGATAGAAATAGTGAACAGGAGATTGGTGGTCAGCATGTGTCCAGTGGGCTGATGGGCCTGTTTCCAGCCTGTATCTCTGAACTAAACTAAACTAAACTGAACAATGTAGCTTGCTCTTCCATAAATCCTTGGACATTGCCAGTCACAACTTTGCATTTATATTGCGGTTCAATTTCGAAGATTCTACTGAAAAATGTCAGGAGAAAATGACACAAGAAAGGTGATGTATGTGATGATTGGTGGCTTGGCTAAAGAATGGGTAATGATAGAACTCAAAGAAGGAAAGAAAGGGAATTTCAAACCCCAAAAAATCCTGAATGCTAAGGCCATAGGTGATGTTGGGGTAAATATAAAAAATCGATGGTGGTGGAAGATGAGTCTTTGGGTCATCACAATGTTAAAAGGAATTGGGTATTTAGGGGATGGGAAAGATTGTATGATTGAAAGTTATGAAGGTTCCCACAGTGTTTAGAGGTCAAAAGATACATGAATTTCTTCCAGTGGTTTTACAATTTTAAACTTATCTTCCTTATTTTCAAATTCTTCCATGGATTGCCCCTCTGTATCCCTATGAACTTAACCAGTCCTATAACTCATTGATGTACGAAATCTCCCAGCCCTGATCATTGGCTATTTGTTGAATTTAACCACTTCACCTGGAGGATTGTGCTTTCAGCTTCTGGGGACCTTAGTTCAGAATTCTCTTCCATAATCTCTAGACCTCTTTATCCCAAAAGCCATAGATTCATACAGCACATGAACAGGCTCTTTGATCAGTAGAGTTTAGGAGAGCTCCCACTCTCCTCCCCCCACTCACCATCAACAACACCACGGTCACATCTGTGAAGTCATTTAAGTTCCTTGGAAC